>NC_046294.1:69281216-69584246 GCF_004115265.2 Rhinolophus ferrumequinum | reverse complement strand
AATTAGGAAGTTCCATAGAGTAAAACAACTGATAATTTCCTTGTGTTTGTTTTCTTATTTTCTACATTGGAATCTTTATTATTATTATTATTGGTAGTAGTAGTAGTAGAACTATTTTATATAGCCTACTTTTATTTTTCTCATTGTCTCTTCACTTGGCATATGCTGATTGTTCAGTGTCATTTCTTTTCATTATGCTGTACTCAGAAACTGTTCAGATATCTCTTTCAGGCAGATATACTGTGGGTAATTTCTTGTGTTATCTATATGTCTTAGTCCTCTAAGATGTTTTAGAGCTGGATATTTCATATTATTTAAGTTTTGAAAGACAGATATTTTACTTTCATTTCAATTGAACTAGGCACAAATAAAGGATTTGAGGGAGTCATATAAATATTTTATCTATAGAGAAAATAAACTATGAGAAATCTCTTCAGCATCAATACTCCATGGTACTTCACAAGCAAACATGGTCCTTAGAAGCTTTTGAAAACAGAGGCAAGATTAGTTCATACTCAGGTACTGACTTCTGATATACCTTAAAATTTCACAAGAACTTTTTCCCTAAAAATTAAACAAGCATTCTAACAAGAGAATATTGGATTTTTCTAAGTTAAGATGAACATAAATCTAAAAATAAGAAAAAAAATGAATCTCCACAATGTAGTTCAGTTTCCTGAAACGAAGCTCTGTAGCCTGAGTGAAGGTCAGGGTACTAAAGCAACTGGAGAAATATGTACACGTTAATAGAATAATTGAGCTCTCTTACCTTTCCTAATTGTCCTGTACCACTTGAAGGTGCATCCCATTCCCATGGTGAATACTCATGGCATATTAAATTCTTTGAGTATCCCTGCAACCTTTGCTTAGAGACAGTCATTCCCTTTGATCACTTTTCCTATTTCTCGCATTTGTTCCCCACAGCTATTCTTATTATACTTTTTGTTATAAAAAAAAGGAACCTAAGGACATAACCTATCTCAAGGTTCCAGGTAGTAAAAATAATTTTCAGGATATTCTTGCTTCATTTTTCTTCAATATCTTCTGTTTGTTAACCTACTCACAAGTTTTTAAACTTCTTGCATTAGGTATAGGTTATAATTGTATTTGGTTCTGTTATTACATTTTTTCAGTTGTTTTTATTTGTTGTTATATTTTCATTGTTTTGGCTTTTTTTTTTTTTGACATTGGATAAAAGAAATTTTGTAATAAAGATCCAATTTTTCATTCCTTAAACCAAACATTCATCTCTTAATTAAGTGTTGTCTCTACCATTGGAAATTTACAGTAATGAGTGATGACTGTAAATAAAGTGATTTCAATGATGAATTAAAGGAACTGCTTCAAACATTTTCTCAATTGCTGTTCTCACTTTTCCTTTTCTCCAAGGCTTTCCTTTCCACATTGTTACACAATTTCTTTTTATGGCGACTTTTATATGTTCTAATACAAATAAGAACTCCAAAAAAGAAAAATAGAGACAAAATGTTTTGAAGCTGGGAAGTGCTGTGCAAAGTGACAGATAGCACATTATACCTGTTTCAAATTCAGGCCCTGATATTTCTTAGCTTTTTTATGTCAGTAAAGTCACATGATATTTCTTATTTTTATTTATGAAATAGTGACATTTATAAGTATCTATCAGTATTTATTCATTAAATTGTATAATAAAATATATGGAAATTTTTTAGCAACACTACCTGGCATCAAATATGTGCCTGATAATTTAAGATTTCTACATATACTTTTTTAACCTTCCCATAATTATCACTACCTTAGTTCACCTATTGCTATTGGCATGATTTATTGAGGTCCATTACTAAATCTACCACAATAATTACAGAAGCTTAAGGAAGCTCTACAATCTGGTAATTACTTTAAACTTTTGTTTAAACATAGCTTCAATTAAAAATATGTTGATATATTTATGCATATATATTTATAAACATATATAAGTATATATTTTTATACTTTTATAAATATATATATATATATATAATTATATATATTTATTCATTTTAGTCTGGCATAGGACTGAGATCTTTGGACTGATAGTTGACGAATGTATATGAGTCTTGACAGCCACTGACTATTTGGGTGAATTTTAAAAATAATAATTCTATCATTGCAGTTTTATATAGCATTTTACAGTTCACAATTTATTTTCTAATCTATTCTATATCAATTACTTATATCAAAAATGTTTTTGGTTTCATCATTTGAAATTCAAGGGATTTTGAATTAAATAATCTCTAAAGTTCCATTTGATTCTAAAATCTTTTGGAAAATTGATACTATTTTACAATTGCATTAGAAACTGTGATGTTTCAGTACATAGCAATTTTTACTTTGGCACAAATTTGCAAATAATTCAATTGTGTGTTTTAAAAAAAAATGGATCTGTTTGTCCAATAGGGTGTGATTTAATTAAATTACTCTTTCAAGGTAAATGGAAATAGTCTAATAACTCAAAGTGTAATATGCCATCCAAATTGCAAATTGTATTATGGAAAATAATTAAAACAGGAAGATTATGACACCAAAACTAATTTAATTAAATTTTAAAATTGCATATGTACAGTATATTAGTTATATCTAGATATTGTGTCTAAAAGATAAATACAGCATCACTGATAAATATATTACATCAAATGCAAGTGTAATTTTATTTCTTATATCTAACACCTAGTCCTTTACACATAACAAGAAAATAACTGTTATTATGATTCTTTCAAATATATAAAAATAATTCCAATTAAAAAAACTACCATGTGATAAAATCTGATCCTGATCTGTAGTAAATACTAACATATCTGCCAATTGTAGAATTTTGTTGAAATTTGTGAGATTTGAGGATCCATTTTAGAGAAATTTCTAAATAGAACTGTTTACCATTACATAGCCCAAGAATTTAAAAGTTTAAATATTTTGGTGAACTATTTGTAGATCTTTAGGCTCTCCTTAATTTCTTAGAGTAAGCTAATCTGAATTCCACTTTAAAATTTCTTATATTATAACATGGAATCATTTTTTTAAAAAAATAACATTTATTTACTTTATTCTATGTGAAGGCCTTGCTCTGGCTCAGTTTTATTCTAAGAAGATACTGGGGTGAAAATAATTAGTTGTTCCAATAAAGAATGCATCCGAACCACTGCATTTGGATAGTAATTTATTTAAATTTCCTTATCATTTCCCTGATTTTAAGCTATGGTCTTAGGTCTCACTGAGAAGAGTATACAGTAGTACCTCGGTTTTCGAACGTCTCTGTTGACAAACATTTCAGTTTACAAACTCCGTAAACCCAGAAGTAAATGCTTCGGTTTTCAAACACAACTCGGAAGTCGAACATGTCATGCAGCTTCTGCTGAGTGCAAGATCCTGAGACCTAGCTATCAGCTGTTTTCAAATGTTTCAAAACTCAACCGGTCTTCCAGAATGGATTATGTTCGAAAACCGAGGTACCACTGTACTACAAATAACTCCTTCCATAAATTAATGTTAATTTAATGATTGGGTAGATAAAACAGAGACTATGTTAGGAGAACATAGTTTATGCCCATGACTTTCCTGTCATGTTCCTTTTACACTGATTATGTCAGCTCTATTGAGTTCATTCATGATGGAATAACCCTTACTATCTAGATATAGCCAATTCTAATTATTTGCAGATTCTGTATTTGAGAATTTGCCTACTCACTAGAATTTATTTGAAACCCTAAAAGCAAACCTCAAAAGTGCTTTCCTGACATTTGCCTGCCTGTGCAGTGAGGCAAAACATTTGAGTTATCCCAGGAGCACATTCCCAGTTGAAGTTGAACAAGGCAACATTTTGCCTTCCCGCTCCAACTCTCGTATAGAGAGGAGCAGAGGATGGTGATGCTAGTGCAGTGTAGTGCAAAAAGCTTCTGTCTGTGGTCAGTTGGATGGTATTTGAATCCCAACTCTGGCACCTGTTAGTGGAGTGGCTTTGGGAAAGTCACTTAACACTTCTGAACTTTTTTTCTCTTCTGAAAACTAAAGAAATATAATGTGCTAGAATGAGTTACTTGTAGGATTTAAAATTATAATCTATGGAGGGTGCCAAAAAAATGTATACACATTTTGAGAAAGGAAAACTGTATTAAAATTGTAATACTCAATATATGACGGTAACACAAGATGAATACAAGTCACGTTTGATTTCTGCAATTACAAGAGGGCTCAAAGTGGTTACCATCAGCGTCCAGACACTTCTGATTATGGCAAACTACTGCTTGAGCAACGCTTACCAAAGTGTCCACTTGTAATCATTTTTTTGGCAGCCCCGGTATATGAGACACACACACACACACACACACACACACACACACACATATAATTTCCCCTAGGAGCAATGAAAGGTTCAGTATTCACTAATTCATTGTTTGTGGTGACTTATAAACATTACTGTGGATAATGGAAATCAACTATGTATACATATATATATACACACACATATTACATATATAACATATATTATATATATTATATATATATGTATTATTTCCAACAGCTATACTTTTATTAAAATAGTGAGAAATATTCATTTTCTGCGTTTCTGGAAGAATCACTGTTCAGTAATCTGTCAACAAACAATGAAAAAATATCCTAAGTATACCTCTCTCCTAGGATCATTTCTGTAATTCTAAATACCTACTGGACACCTTTACCTCAATATCTCACAAGAACTCCATGGTTTTCATACCTAAAAATAGACTTCAGACCTTCCAAATTTTTATCCATTATTTAATCTTCACTATGGTCATTAGTGTCTTCTCTACCTAGATATCTAAATTACACAACTTAGCATGGTGCTTAATATCATGATTCCAACTATGACATTCTGGAAAGTGCAAAACTGTAGAGACAGTAAAAATATCAGTGAATGGCAGAGCCTGGGCGTAGGAGGAAGGGACGTGTATGTGAAGTACAGAGGATACTTAGGGCAGTGAAAATACTCTGTGTGATATTATACTGAATACATGCCATTATACACTTGTCCAAACCCAGAGGATATACTAAACCAAGAGTGACTTCTAACATAAACATGGACTTTGAGTGATTATAATGTGTCACTGCAGGTTCACTGGTGGTAACAAATGAACTACTCTGATGGGGAATGCTGAGAACAGGAAAGTATTAATGTGTCACGGCAGGGGGATATGAGAAACCTTTGTATCTTCCTCTTAACCTTGCTGTGAACCAAACTGCTTTAAAACAAAGTCACTTAAAAAGCAAATATTTTTAGTATATATATGAAAAGTATAATTTTAGATGTTGAACATTTCTAAAACAAAGCTACATTTTGTTAATTAAAGTAGTATGATTAATTCATTTCAGTAATTGGTTTACCCCAGGCAGGGAAGAATATCCGTAAAAGTGTTTTAGAATACTCTTGTCAAACTTTACAACCTGATTTAAATGTATTATCATGAGGTTGTATGTTCATTTGAAATAAATGACTACAATTACTGAATTCTGACATTAACTTAAAAAAATACAGGAAAATGCACTGAATTTGAACACCTTGTAATATAATTGACCTAATAATAAATATCTCTGCATACAACTGTGTATTTAACTTTGGTCAATTACTTTTTAACTGCATCATGCTTTTGATCAATAAAATACTAATGATTTTTACAGTTCCTTCCAGATTTCTTATTTTATAATCTCCAAATTTGGTCAATAGCGTTGTTTAGAGTAAAAAATACATCCGGAGCCATGTGTAGGTCTCTCACACACTGGCTCTGGGTCTGACCTAAATGACTTGGGTTGGCCAATGGGACACGAGCCAAAATGCAAACTAACACCAGTGCAGGTTTGATAAGTGCTTGGAAGATTGCCTTCTGGAATGCTGCTGCCACCGTAGGAGGAAGCCTGATATGGCCATCACGAGAAAGCAAGGAGAGAGAGAGAGACCCAGTTAGCGCAGCTATCCCAGATGAGCCACTGCTCTGCTGACCTTACAGCTGAAGGCAACCACAGGCGTGAGTCCATCCCATCTGTGAAGTGCAGAAGAACTTAAACTAACCCACCAAATTGCCAGAAATAAATTATTGTTTTAAGCCACCAAGTTTGATTTAATTTATTATACAGGAAAGGCTGCATGAAATAAGTAGTTACACACAAATTTAGCAGATCCCTCAAGCATTATTTGATCATATTAAAAAGGGCATTTTAAATATTGTCATTAATTTTCAAACCATCCAAATATTATGTTTTAAAGAAGCAATTAAAGTTCTTTAATGCTTTCATTTTCTTTTTTTTCAGGGGAACAGATTGCAGAGGAAGTTCAAAATTCAGTAATTTCTGTTTAGCTAATGGCTTCATTTAAGTCAGCATTAAAATCAATGTTCAAGATCATTATCTATGAACTTTGAGTGTAGTTAGAAAAATTCACAAATGTTCAACATAATTCTGAAAACTGAAAACTCATTAAAAATATTTATTGAGCAACTGGAAGCTCCTTGAAGGAACAGGTAAGTTTTTGTTCCTCTTAGTGTCCACTAGTATCGTGGAAAGCTCAGGTTAGGTAGGAGGAATTGTATAAAATAAGAAGAGTAAGTCTCTATCCTAGGAACATTCATGTGCAGAATTTCATGAAACCAAATAACGCAAGTTCCTAGGGTAGAGGCTCACACTTGATAGTTGCAAAAAAAAAAAAAAAAGTAATTATATTTGATTTTAATGTGATTATTTTAATGAGATATTCATTACAATGTTTATAAAATTGAAAAGTTTCTAGATTCTTAACAGTTTCTATTCATGTTATTTATTTATTTTCTTACTATATTTCCACAAGTTCCCTTAAAAAGTTTAGATAAATAGTGGGTAAGCATGATGTACTTATTACCTCTTAGCAGTAGAACGCATTTACAGATTTTAGCGCCTCACAGTTTATGTCAATTAAACTTTATGTTTATTAATATAGTCAAACAGATTCCTGCTTTTTTGGAGGTAGTATACATAGAAATTTTATTTGTGTCTTATAGTAATAAGGACTCTGCATTATAGGATTCTGCATGATGTTTTCCAGTTATATTTTTCCAACAAGGGATAACTTTTGAAAACCCCTCATCTTTTGCATATTTACTACTTCTCTAACAGGTTTAAACATAAATTTAACAATTCTCTCTCTCTCTCTCTCTCTCTCTCTCTCTCTCTTTATATATATATATATATATATATATATATATATATATATATATATATGACAGAGAAAGACTGAATATAAAAAAAATCAGCATAGCTGCTTGAATAAATTATTGTATAATAATTTTATACATTTATTATATAGTCTTACAATAATAAATTAACATTAAATGTATAAAATTATTATACAATAATTTATTCAAGCAGCTCATGCTGATTGTTTCTGTGATAATAAGAACTGACACATTGGAATTTCCACAAGTGTTTTATAAGTGCTTTACTCATATTGATTAATTTAATCTTCACAATAATACTTGAGTTAGAGAATTTATTGTATTCTTATTTTACAAATGAAGAAACTGTGGCATAGACAATTTATATGACGTCCTCAAAGTTATATGCCTGTTAAGTAGTAGAGCTAGAAATTGAACCCAGGCAACTTGAGTTGTATTGTCTTCTCTTTTCAGCAGTGTGCTAAACACTCAGAGAGAGAAAAGACAATTGCAAGGTACAGTTTTTAAGAGTAAGGGGTCAGGGAGAAAAACTACTGAGAAATGCTTAATAAATATGAAAAATGGCATACATTAAAAAAATAGCATGAAGTTTAATACTAAGTTTTGTGGTAGAAAATAATTATAGCCAATTATCTTATTACAGTGAAGCAGCAGCATTTCTTTTGTATGTATAAACATTAATCCCTACAATAATCCTACGAGGTAGACCTAATTATCACCTTTTAATAAGCGAAAAATTGAAGTTCAGAGTTTAAATAATTGCCCAGGGCTAAACAGTGAGTGAGTGATGATGCGAATGCTTACGCTTGTGTCTGTGTGGCTCAGAATATCTGCTCCCTTTGTTGCAGCACATAGAAGAAAAGAACATTACAAACAATAGGCTTGGGGACAACTGAGCTGGGACTGCCCCTTGGCTTTTAAACATTGGGAAGTTTGCAATAGGTTCAAAAGAGAGAGAAGAGCGCTCAAGAAAAATAGAGGAGACTCCCTAGATAAAGTGTTCTTTGAGTAGAAATGGTACTGGAAAATTTTGAACTGGGGAATGAGGGTTAATTAAGTTTTTTAAAGGTAGACTAGCCCAGGTTACATTGACCATAGCTGAGCAAGAACTAAGAGATGGTAGCATAGTGAATTAATAGGCAAGAGATTTTTGGTGCCAGAACTAGAACTTTGTAAAACAAAAAGACACAGACATAATAAATTATATTTATTCAGATAAAACTTCACTTCAGTAAACACTTTTCAAATGCACATTCATATAATATGTAGACCAGATTAGCCGACTGAATATAAAAGTGAAAGAGAATAATAAAAAAAACAGATTATTTAAAGGTTAATTTTAAATCATTAATACGTACAAACTGATAGTTTCACTGACTGAAATAGAGAAACTGCAAGGAGAAAAGAACTTTTGGGTAAAATAATAATGACATCAGTGGTAAACTTACTGAAATTAAGGTGATACTGAGATAGCCAAGTGAAGGAGAAAAAAAATATACTTAGGGACATTTGACTAGATCCAGGAGAACAGATAGCACACAAATAATGTGACCAATAGCACATTATCCAAAGTTGAGATTTTAAGAAAATATGTCACAAAAAAGAATAATATACACTAAATCTACAGAAATGCCCAGGGGTCAAATGTGGAAAGAAGAGAAGTCAATAAAGGAAAGTGAATAAGAGCAATCTGACAGAAATGGAGAAAATCTGGGTAGGGTATAGTCACAGGAATAAGGAACATGAGGCTTCAACAAATACAAGTAACTCTTTAAAAGGAGAGGAAACATCCTCAAAGTGCGTATTAACTGAAAAATATTACTTCCTCTGATAATGGAAAAAAAGGATTGAATGGATGGTGAATAGAGAACGCTGTCCATTTCCTTAGTTAATATCTCCATTCTTCATTCAGCAACATCCTGATTCTTGAAAGTAGAAGAGGAGGACAACAGATGTGATATAAAAGCTCAAGGAAAAATTATCTTTTGCATTTGAGAAATAAAGATTAATATGTAAAGATATACATACATGCCCAACACAAAGTGCTTAATAAATGTGTGATACTAAAGCTATGATGTTAAATGAAGAAACTTGATCCACTCCTTGAGCAGACAGAATTTATTCATTAAGAAATGAAGGAAACTAACCTTTATGGAGCAAGCATAATATTATCTTCTAGCCACCATGAACACTTTGTTGGAAATGTAAGGTAGTAACCGTTATGAGCTTACGGCCATTAATGTTATGATTAAACCCTACTTCATTAACTGCAAGAAAACTGAACTCTTAACAGTAAAGCATTATAACCCTCTAAATTCCAGAACTAAGCTTTGATATCTAAATATTTTCTGCTTAAGATCTTGATCATAGCAATATTCAAAAACATATATAAAATGAAGAAAAACTATATTAACTATCAAGTATTAATGTGGTAATAATCTTGCTTTGGTTTATATTCTTTTATAAAAAAGAGGGACAAGATTTGACTATGTGTAAAGCAAAATGATCTTAAAATATTATATTATAGATCTCATATATATACCTGAACTTTAAACACACACACACACACACACACACACACACACACACACAGAGTCTTCTGGAAGGGGTAAAACTGAATTTTACCCAATTTATTTCAAAATACTCTGAATTTCTAAGCAATTCATCAGAATTATTCAAATGACCCAAACTTCCCACATTCCTTTTTTTATACTCCTTCAACTAGGTCATAAGTTCATCTTAAATTATATTTTAATTTTTAAGCTAAATCTTCGTGAAATAGAAAATCAAATTGAAGGATTAAAAAAAGTAAGGACTTTTAAACAAGCCTAACTTTTCATATATAAATATAAATACTAAAAACAAAACAATATGTATGTATATATACACATATATGTTGTATGCATACATATACACATATATGTGCATATATACACAAACCACACATATGTATGTATTTATGTATATACTTATGTATGTATATCTATATCTACACTCAGCCTTTTAAAGTCTTCAGTAGAATAAAATAAATGTAATATGTTTAAATGGCACGCTCAAATTTTTGCTCCCTCTGAAGAGACAAGTAAACAGTAAATTTCCTATCTGCTTTTAAAAGAAATGCAGGATAGATAACCACTGATTAAATGTATGGTAGGTGTTTTCCATGCTTTTTCCTCACTAATGATAACTGCACAGAAAGTGTAAACATGACAAGATTAGTCATTTTAGCTGTTTACTTTTTCTCATAAAGTACCATCCTTTATTACTATGACAAGTGCTTGATTAAATCACAATATCACTTAACCCTCCATATTTTGTTTCTTTACTCTTTTCTTTATTTTAAGTACTATTTTCCAACGTACAGATAACTTCTGACTCAATCTAATTTTACATGAAATTCTCTGTAGTGAATAAACAAGTTTTTTAAATAAAGTTATTTATTGTCTAAATAGAAAAAGTTCAAAATAAGCACTCTTTTTTTCTGTTCTGAATTGAATAAATTTAACATCACTGGCAATCCTATGTGTTTCAGCCTGAGAAAAATTAATGATCCATAAACATGCACTCTAAGTACAATATTTAAGTCACCAGAAAATGACCCACTTCCTAGAAAACCACATAATATTATCATGTTTCTAATTTTTTAATCCATGTAGTACTGACTCAGGAAAGCCTTTCTATATTTACTATATGCATAAACAAACTCTAATGGAAAGAGCAAAGTTCTGTTTGACCCATTGCTACTAAATATTTATTAATTCATAATTCTCAAGTCTCTTACAAATGAGAAGTGATTATCTATTTGCATTTTTCTTGGAGTTTTGGTTTTGACTGTCTGCAAAAACTGACTCTGATGTTTACTGCAAAGCTTTTGTCAAAATGCCATCAAAAATGTACACAGGTTACCCACTATTTATAAAATTAATCTTTAAATATTTACATAATAAAGCATCAAAAACAATAATTTTTGAAGCTATGCGGCGTCTTTCTTAATAATTCGCCACAATTACATACTGAGATAAAAAGGATAAAGGGCAGCACCTAATAATTCTTGAATAACTTGTAATTAAGATCCACCTTTGTTAGGATCAAAGAAAATATGTCCATGCTTTTATTTGTTGAACATTTTGATGAGTAAATGCAGACACTGTTTTATCCAATAAGCCACTAGGAACTTCGTTCCTTGCTTTTGTTTATTTGATCTATGGCCTTTCTCTCTCTCTCTCTCTCTCTCTCTCTCTCTCTCTCTCTCTCTCTCTCTCTCTCAATCTCTCTCTCTCTCTCTCTCAATCTCTCTCTCTCTTTTCATTTTCAAAGCACTTTCACACTCACATTTTAATTATTTTGTAAATTATTTTATTGGTTTATTTGATTATTTTTAAGCACTCACTATATTAGTGGCACAGTCCTAGACACCACAAAGGAATAAAAATGTGGGGAAGACTTACCATCTTATAAAGACAAGGAGACAGTGTGAGACTGGTCAATCACAATGCCCTCACATCGATGAACAACTCCTTCCTGCTCCTTCCTGCTACCTCAGCTCTGACCAATCCCAAGGTGTCATCATTTGCACAACTTGGTTCACAGACTTGGAATCAAGCCACAGATTTCTCATCACAACAATTATCTTTCCTTTGCCACCTTTTTAAGGAAAAAGGTACCACCCAGAGGTTTGCAATGCAGGGTTTTTCTTTTCTTTTTCTTTTCTTTTTTACACCGTCCCTCCCCCTAGAGATGGGGATAAGTGAGGAGAAAGAAACGAAAGCTGAGATTCTAGAAATTTATTTTAAAAAATGATTTTTATCTATTTGATCTAACCACTGTTTTAGGTGTCACAGACATATACACACATGCATACATGCACACATTGACAGAGTCACAACAAATAATAGAGATTAAAAGAAAATGACAGAAGTGGTCATTGAGCTCTATCCCCATAATACCCACAAAAATTCTGACGTTTTGATTGACATAGGTATACTTTAATAATAACCCCCATAGCTACGGGTAGCCTAAATCAGTCAAATATTTGATTTGCCATGAAACAGGCTAGCAAGGCATGTACACACATAACTACAACATAAGAAACAAATGTGAAAATGACATCAAAGAAGTAGGAGAGCAATTCTGCTTAACGATGATTAGGGAATAACCCTAGAGGAGACAGTAGCTGACTCAGAATTTGATGGAGAGATAGCACAGAGGGTTTTCCTGAAAAATGCTCCCCACTCCAACCAGAAAGAAAAGCAAGGAGGCAGGCTAGTCCAAAGCTCAATCTGATAGGCAAGTAGAGCTGAGCATTGATGGGCATATGTGGGGTCAGAACTTGAAATAAATTAAATATGTCTTTAAAGATTTTAGTCTTTTCCTGGCTATACATCTATACCTATATGTATATCTATACTATATCTATATCTATATCATCTATATCTATCTATATTTATATGTAAATCAGAGAGTTGTGAGCCAAGATGTAAGATTATCAAAGTGTTTTTACAGTTATTAATAGTGTCAAAATTCCTTCTGCTGATATCCAACTGTTTGATTCACTGCAAATTTTACAATTTAATTTCTTGAGAACTCAATTGGAATGGGTCAACTCATATTTTTTTCAAGTTCGGATCCGTTACTTTGGTTCACCTGAATCCACTCATTGGTGGAAAGGAAAGACAAAGATGTGAGTTTAAGGTTGCAACTTCAGTAGGAGCTGGCAACTTGTCAGTTCCATATGGGAGGAATCACGGGCTATGCCAAACATTTTCACATGTGCAGTGCAAGGAGCAAGACGAAATGATGGATGCTACCTAGTAGTGTGGGAGCGTTTTATAATTGACAAATGAAAGAAAGTTCTAGGAAAGAGCTACACAACAATTAGGGCAAAACATGCTTTACTTGATGTCGAAAATGATTTTGTTGCTTATATAAAATTCTTGTTAAAAAAATGCAAGAGATAACTGCACATATAATTCTTAAAAAAAAAAAAAGGTTAAGAATAGATAACTAGACTTAGGTGTCTTAACTAGAAATTACTCCCAAATTTCGATTCCCTTTGGAAGAGCCACTGAGAAGCACTATTTATAAATTGATCGCTAAACAGAAAGCACAGGAGTCACACAACTTCAGCCTTAGAATCAGTTGTCGAGAAAATGTTGTCCTACTCGCTCTGCCATAATATTATCTAAATAGTGGAAGAGGCTGCAAATGATTCACTAAAATCTGTGTTTTTCTCTTCTTATTGAGCACACAGCTGTATTTCCCAGCTTCCTTTGCCATTAGGAGAGGTGATTATGTGATTGAATTCTAGTCAATGGAATGTGACTTCCAGGCTTAGTCATATCTGGTCCCCTTCCACTATCAAACTTGCTCCTCTATGCTATTTCGCCTTTTGCTGATCATTCCAAGGTCTTCACTTCATACTACCAAATATGAAACATGCATTAAAAGAATAAGAACATTATATTTGTATGTTTAAACAAAATAGCTTAACTAGTGAGTTATCTGTCCAAATAGCTATCCAACAAACAATTTCAAACATCTACGCAGAAAGTCCAATGGAGTAGAAAAACTAAGTTGCCCTCTCATGTTAGGTATAATGGTGTACAGATATATCCTTAATAACATTTCTTAAATAAAGAAATGATAAATTAAAGTTTGAACACAATTAAAAAAAAAAAAAAAAGAAATGTCTCAGCTATAGGGGTCCAAACCAACAAAATAGGAAATTGTGTCTTATGTTCAAACAAAACTGTTTAGATTTTATTATTATTATTATTATTATTATTATTATTATTATTATTATTATTTAAAAGAGGGTGCAGCTCACAGTGGCCCAAGTGGAGATCAAACCAGCAACCTTGGTGTTATTAGCCCCACCCTCTAACCAACTGAGCTAACTGGCCACCCCAAAACTGTTTAGATTTTAAATGTTAGTAATAATTTCAGTTGTCATTTCAGTTACACAAGAAGTCATTAAATTAATAAGGAAATTTCAACAGAAAAACATACTCCTTTTAACTCAGCAGTGTCCCAATAAACCTAATTCACTAAAAATTAGCTGCTGTAATTTATAAGAGCACTTATCAAGATTAATCACTTCTAGATGTAATTATCTTCATTTATTGAAGTTAAGCAAAAAAATGCGAAGAAAACATTTTTTAACTGAAGGAAATATGATAGATTGAATTAAATCCTCAGCATAATCACAAAAGAAATCTAATACATTCATTGCAGTATTCAATCATTTTAATGCTTTAACATTTGCTATTTTTCTAATTTATTGGAATTATCTATAGTGTTTTATATATATATATTATTTTCCTTTCCGCCCACATCACATTGATCTAGATGTTTTGTGCATATTTTAAATTCTATTCCAAATGCTAATGCAATTCCTTCTATACGTTGATTTAAGAATCTTAATTGTTGGACAGGGGCAAAATATATATATATATATATATATATATATATATATATATATATACATATATATATATACACACACACACACATATATATATACACACGAGTATATAAATATATATCTATATTTAGATACAAATGTGCACTATTACTAAATGTAAATACTTGGCACATTTTAACTGGGATATTTAAAAATTGAGAGCCCAATTCGGTCTAAGATGGTGGATTAGGGAAACACTATGCCTATTTCACCAGGGTTCACACCAAAATTACAAATTAATTATAGATCGATCAACCCCAAGCATCATCTGAACACTAGGTGAAAAGAAACCCTATAACTAAGGACATAAAAAGGCCACATTCAGACTAGAAGAAGGGGCAAAGATGCAAAATGGGCTGATCCCCAAACCCATATAGTGGTTAAACACAGAGAGGGACAGAGGTCCACCCGTGGCAGAGGTTTACTTAGAAGAGGGATGGGTCCCAGCCACTCACTGGGCTCCCCAGACCTGGGGTCCTGGGAGAGGAAGAGGAGTCACAACATCTGGCAGTGAAAATCAGTGAAGACTCTGCCTGTCCCAGTGAGACGAAAGGTAGCTGGAAACCCAGATACTCTCTTATAGAGCCTGCATACAGACTCACTCACTTGCAAACACTCACCTAGTCTCTGGTGGAGGGGCAGCAGCATCTCAAGAGGCACGGAGACATGCTGGGAAAGACTGAGTTGTGTAGATTCCAGAAAATACTATCCCTGTGTGGAATCTGACACATGTGTAGCCTACAGGCAGGCACCACTTTTTTTGTGTTAAGCCCTCCTCCAAAGGCCAAGTCTGAGACTGCATTGGTCTGGTGGAATCTGCACATGCGTACACCTTGGTGACACCCTGGGTCCCCAGCCCCATGCAGAGCTGGTCCTGCATCTCCCAGAACACTCTTGACTGCCGGGCTGCTGGCCCCACCCCACAGGCTGTGGAAGGCTTATTGCAGTAATGGAGAGCCTGCAGTAGCCCAGGAAATGTTTGCTGGTGGGTGATGACAAAAGACATGCCCCTGCAGTGTCTCTTGGGCAGCTCTTGGGGTCCTGTGGGCCAGAGGCACATACTGGCTGGCTGTGGGGTTTTCAGGGCATTTTTGCGGGGTTCCATAGGCCTGGCACCAGTGTGGAAGTTGAGACTGCATTGACATTATAGAAACCACCGCTCACACCCCCTAGCTCCCTGGAACCATGCCCCGCCCACCTAGAACTTCATTGCCATGGGCACTCTCAGTGCCTGGGTGTCCAGTCCCATCCCACAAACCACAGAAGCCTTTTACAGTAGTGGAAGGCCCGAGACAGCCCAGGGAGCTTTTGGTGGTGGATAGTGACACAAGGCCTGTGCCACAGACACTCCTGGGCAGCTGTCAGGTATTGGGAGCCTTCACAGGATGGCTGAACTGTTTTGGGGTGTTTTGCGAGATGGTCACAGGCCAGATGCTGGCTGAGGCAAGTAGCACATGGCTGCAGTGTTTTCAGGGTGCTGTGAGAAGTAGTTCCAGGCTGGGCACTGGAGCAGGAACTGAATCTGCATTGACTTTGTGAAGACCACAAGCCATGTCTCATGACTCCCTGGGACTCGGCCCCATGCAGCTCATGCTGCCTCACCAAGGGCACTCTCAACACTGGGTCGACCAGCCTAGCCCATGCACCTAAGTATGCTCTTCAAACAGCTTAGAGCCTTAAGGACAGCTGGCAGGTGGCAATAGGTCTAGAAGGCCCTGGAATTTTTTGCTAACCTGCCCTAGGCTGAATAGTGGTGGCAGCCAGTCTTGGTTCATAGCGACGCCTCCCACACATGCTTCCAGGTCCAGCACGGGCAGCAGCCAACCACATATAGCTTTGTGGCTCCCACGAGGTAGCCACGGCCAGCAACATGTAAGACTGAAATTGGCCTGCACGGGGACCCTCCCAAGAGCCAGGAATAAGAGGCTCAGAGGCCAGATACAAACTACAATAGAGCACTACACAGTTAGTCCTACGAGCAGCACTGCTAAAAGGGGTTCTCAACACACACAAGAACCCATGGGACAAATCTTCCTCTGGGGGTTCAGCCACCACACAGCAGATCACAAATTGTGAACATAGCCAGTCCTCACAGTCCAGCAGGCTGGGAGTCAACTGTGAACATAGCCAATCCTCACAGTGCCCACCTACTGATGTACCAAAAGAAATCAAATGTCAACTACAAGAGAACACATGCAAAACACTCAAGGGACACTCCTGGAACACATGCATAGGGTATCAGGGAGACTGCACCATTGGACCACACAGTATGCATACTACATAATGGCAACCAGCAAAGATTGAGAGACATAAGAAATCTACCTAATATATAGACCAAACACAGAGAGGCAGCCAGAATGAGGAAACAAAGAAACACGTTCCAAATAAAAGAATAGGAGAAACTTCCAGAAATAAACCTAAATGAAATGGAGACAACAAACTACCAGAGACAGACTTAAAACATTGGTTATAAAAATGCTTAAGGAACTTAGTGAGAATTTCAAAAAAGAGATAGCAAGCATAAAGAAGGAAATAGAAACCATTAAAAATAGAACCAGTCAGAAATAAAGAAAACAATAATTGAAATGAAGAATATACCAGAAGGAATCAACAGCAGATTAAATGATGAAACAGAGGATTAAATCAGCGATTTACAAGACAAAGCAGCAGAAAACACCCAACCAGAATAACAAAAAGAATTTTTTTAAAAAAATGAAGATATTTTAAGGGACCGGTGGGACAACATCAAACCTAACAACATGCACATCATAGAAGTACCAGAAGGATAAGAGAGAGAGCAAGGGATTGAGAACATATTTGAAAAAATCGTGACTGAAAATTCCTATAACCTGGTGAAGAAAATAGAGAAATTAGCCCAGGAAGCACAGAGACTCCCAAATAAGATAAACCCAAAGAGGCCCACACAGAGACACATTATAATCACAAAAGCAAAGGTTAAAGACAAAGAGAGAATCCTAAAAGCAGCACAAAATAGACAACTAGTTACTTACAGGGAAGCTCCCATAAGATTGTCAGCTCATTTTTCAACAGAAACCTTGAAGGCCAGAAGGGAGTGGCAGGAAATACTCAATCTTATGAAAATCAAAGGCCTACAAGCAAGACTACTCTGCCCAGTGAGGCTATCATTTAAAATTGAAGGAGAGATAAAGAGCTTCCCACATAAGAAAAAGCTATTCATTACCACCAAGCCAGTATTACAAACAATATTAAAAGGACTCCTTTAAACAGAAGAACGGAGAAAAAAAATGAAGATAAAAATATGAATAATAAAATGGCAAAAACTATGTAACTATCAATAATTACTCTAACTATAAATGGATTAAATGCTCCAATCAAAAGAAATAAGATAGCTGAATGGATAAGAAAACAATACCCATGCATATGCTGTCTGTAAGAGACCTACCTAATATTGAAAGACACACACAGACTCTAAGTTAAAGGATGGAAAAATATTTCACATAAATGGAAACGAGAGAAAAGCTGGGGTAGCAAAACTTACATTGGACAAAATAGACTGTAAAACAAAGACTATAAGAGACAAAGAACATTACATAATAACAAAAGTATCAATCCAACAAAAAGATATCACTCCAATAAACATTTATGGACCCAACATAGCAGCACCTAAATATGTAAAGCAAATATTGACCAACAAAAAGGCAGAGATTACCAGTAACACAATCATTGTAGGGAACTTCAACACCCCACTGACACCAATGGGCACATCTTCCAGACAGAAAATCAACACAAAAATAATGGCCTTAAATGACAAACTAGACCAGATGGATTTAATTTATATTTTTAGAGCATTCACCCAAAAGCAGCAGAATTTACATTATTTTCAAGTGCACATGGAACATTTGCCAACATAGCGCACATTTTAGACGAACAATTAAATTTCAATAAATTTAAGAAGACTGAAATCATATCAAGCATCTTCTCTGTCTACAATGGGTTAAACTAAAAATCAGTTACATGCAGAAAACTGAAAAACATAAAGACATGGAGGTTAAATAACATGCTACTAAATAATGAATGGGTCGACAATGAGATAAAGGAAGAAATCAAATGATACCTTGGAACAAATGAAAATGCAAACACAATGACCCAAAATCTATGGAACATATCAAAAGCCGTCTTCATAGGGAAATTCATAGCAATGCAGGTGTAACTAAAGAAATAAGCAAAATCTCAAATAAATAGTAAAACTTTAGACCTGAGGGAACTGGGAAAAGAACAGCAAGCAAAGCTGAAAGACTGAGTACAAGGAAGGAAATAATAAAGATCAGAGTGGTAACAAACAAAACAGAGATTAAAAAAGAAAAAATACAGAAGATCAATGAGACCAAGAGCTATTTTTTTTTGAAAGATAAACAAAATTTCAAACCTGTAACCAGACTCATCAAGAAAAAAAAGAGAGAGGACAAAAATAAATAAAATCAGCAATGAAATAGGAGAAGTGACGATGGATACCACAGAAATTAAAAAAAATAAATAAAAAGAAAATACTATGAGCAAAAATATGTAAAGGAATTGGATAACCTGGAAGGAATGGATAAATTTTTAAAAGCATACAATCTTCTAAAGTTGAATTAAGAAGAAATGGAAAATCTGAACAGACCTATTACTACCAACAAAATTGAATCAGTAATCAACAAGCTTCTATCCAACAAAAGTCCTGGACCAGATGGCTTCAAAGATGAATTTTACCATTCAGAAAAGAATTTAGACATATTCTCCTCAAACTATTCCAAAAAATGCAAGAGGATAAAAATCTCCCAGTCTAATTTTATGAGGCCATCATTACCCTGATTTCAAACCCAGAAAAAAGACACTGCAAAAAAAGAAAACTATAGGCCAATATCTTTAATGGACATAGATGCAAAAATCCTCAACAAAGTATTAGCAAAATGAGTTAATCAATACATTAAAAAGATCACACACCATGATCAAGTAGGATTTATTCCTGGTATGTAAGGTTGGTTTAATACCTGCAAAGCCATCAATGTGATACATCACATAAAATGAAAAACAAAAATCATATGGTCGTATCAATAGAGGCAAAAAGTATTTGACAAAATCCAGCATCCATTTATGATTAAAAAAGAAAAAAATCTTGGCAAAGTAGGAATAGAGGGAATATATCTCAACAAAATAAGGTCTATATTTGACAAACAATAGCTAATATCATATTCAATGGGGGAAAGCTAAAAGCATTCCCCTTAAGATCAGGAATAAGAAAAGGATGCCAACTTTCACCACTTTTATTCAACATAGTACTGGAAAGTCTAGCCACAGAACTCAGACAAGAAACAAAAATAAAAAGTATCCAAATAGGAAAGGAAGAAGCAAAATTGTCACTATTTGCAAATGACATGATTCTATATATAATGAACAGAACAATGCCACCAAAAATCTATTAGAACTGATAAATGAATTTAGTAAAATAACAGGATACAAAATTAATATTCAGAAATTGGTTGCATGTTTACACAACAATAACTATCAGAAAGAGAAATTAAGAAAACAATTCCTTTTACAACTGTATCAAAAAACAAAAAAACTTTGAAATAAATTTAACCAAGGAAATAAAAGACCTGTACTCAGAAAATTATAAGATATTGAAGAGAGAAATTAAAGAAGATACAAATAAATGAGAACATATACCGTGCTCATGGATAGGAAGAATTAATATAGTTAAAATGTTCATACTACCCAAAAGCAATATATAGATTCAATGCAATCCCTATCAAAATACCAATGACATTATTCACAGAACTAGAACAAATAATCGTAAAATACATATGGAACCATAAAAGACCCCAAAATAGCCATGGCCATACTGAGCTGGAGTTATCATGCCACCTGATATGAAACTATACTACAAGGCCATAGTAATCAAAACAGCATGGTATTGACATAAAAACAGACCCATAGATCAATACAACAGAATAGAGAGTTCAGAAATAAATCCATGCCTATGTGGTCATTTAATCTATGACAAAGGAAGAAAGAATTTACATTGGTAAAGACAGTCTATTTCATAATTGGTGCTGGGAAAACTGGACAGATATATGAAAAAAAAAAGAAACTGCAACACCTTCTTACATCATATACAACAATAAACTCAAAATAGATTAAATACTTAAATGTAAGACTTAAAAACATAAAACTCCTAGAAGAAAATAAAGGAGGCAACTCTCAGACATTGCCCTTAGTAATATTGTTACTGATATATCTCCTCAAGAAATAGAAACAAAAGAAAAAATAAACAACTGGGACTACATCAAACTAAAAAGTTTTTGCACGGCAAAGGAAACCATCAAGAAAACAAAAATGCATCTTACTGAATAGGAGAAGATATTTGCTAATGATACATCTAATAAGGGGTTAGTATAAAAAATTTAAAACCTTATTCAGCTCAACACCAAAAAAAAAAAAAAAAAAAAAAAATCCGATTAAAAACTGGGCAGAGGACCTGAATAGACATTTCTCCCACAACGACAAACAGAAGGCCAATAGATGTATGAAAAGATGCTCAATGTCACTGATTGTAATGACGAGCGGGGGGAAAAGAAGGAGGAAGGACACACACTAGAGTGGGGCTAATGAATTTATTTAGTAATATCTAATCAATTAATTTAGCAATGTGCAATAACAAAAAACAAAGGCAATTAATAGCATGTGCTAATGACAGAAAGTAAAGGTGGTTAAGACTAAACTATATACATTGATACCAATGTTATGCCAAAGGAGTACCCATACTTTTAAGTTGAAGAGATCCCAACATATTTTTACTATTGATCAAAACTTACTTGGCTAAATACACAAACAACATCAGTAAGAAGTATCCAAAAGCAGTAATAAGCTCTATAGGATAGTAACTATTACAGTAGATGTCAAAAGCTCACCAAAATGGGCGAGAACAACACCGGAAAAGTCATAAATCAAAACCTTGCCAGGTCTGTAGCTGAGAGAAACTCAGGCATCTCCCACACTGTTGCTTGCTAGCTACCAAGAATGTTGCTGTTGTTGTCTTTGTTGTTGGTAGAAGTCAAGGCATCTTCTGATATTATAAGCTGCAAGCTGCATATAAGTTTTCAAGGTGTTAACAATCCGAAGAATGTCACTGTTGTTGTCGTTGTTATTGTTGTTAGAAGTTAGGACATCTTCTGATGTTGTAAGCTGCAAGCTGCATACAAGTTTTTTAGATGCTAACAAGTTCTTGAGAAGGCTAACCATAGGGAACAACACTGGAGAGGCAGGGAACCAGCCAGACCTCACCAGGTTCGTGGCTGGAAGTCAGGACATCCCCTGGTGTTGTAAGCTGCATGTTGCTGGAAGTCTTGAAAATGTTAGAATGATGACAAATCACCAATGACAAAATGACCGAATGATGAAACAATGATTATTAATAATGCCAACTGAGGTCTGTGTTATATGTCTCTTTAGATGTACCCCAGAGCCAAGTTTCTTGTTCTTGCTGCTCTCTCTGGGAATGGCCAGTTCCAGGAGGGTCTGGCAGTTACTGATATGAATGTTGCCCATCCGGCCAAAGGGCCAATTCATCCGGATAACCAATATCTACTGTTCTCGTTTGGGACCATCAGCCCAACGTCTTCCAAAGCCTGGCAACGTGCCTGTCACGTCATCCTGATATAATTTAGCTACTTCTTCACTTCATCTGCTGATGTGGGTGAAACAGACAGAACAAAGAGGGGATTCTCTCAATTCCTGATCAAAAATTTCTTTAACCCTAAGCTAACTATTACCTCACAACACGGACAGAACAATAAACATCATCTCATATCTCCCCCACTCGAGAGAATGAGACCAAACAAAAAACCTCATCTCATGTCTCCCCTGCTCAGGAGAATGAGACCCAGAAAGCATCATCATTTCATATCTCCCCTGCTTGGGAGAATGAGACCAAAGCGGGAATTTACTCACCCCCTAAGCACAGCACAGAAATCACCTCACATACAGGAACAGATAAAATTAATAGACAAAAGCTCATGTCAACCAAGGAAGAGAAATTTTCTTCAACATCTTCCCTACACTGATGATCAGAGAAATGCTAATCAAAACCACAAAGAGATACCACTTCACTCCTCTCAGAATGGCTACCATCAATAAATCAACAACCAACAGGTATTGGTGAGGATGTGGAGAAGGAACCCTCGTGCACTGTTGGTAGATTGCAAATTGGTGTGGCCAAAATAGAAAACAATATGGAGTGTCTCAAACAATTAAATATAGAAATACCTTATGACCTAGCAATTCCACTCCTGGATATTTATTCAAATAAATTCAAAACACTAATTGGAAAAAACATATGCCTCCCTATGTTTACTGCAGTGCTATTCACAATAGCCAAAATATGAAAACAACTGAAATGCACATCAATAAATGATTGGATAAAGAAACTGTGGTACAATGAAGTATTACTTTGTCATAAAAAAGAATGAAATCTTACCATTTTCACAACATAAATGGACATAAAGGATATTAGGCTATGTGAAATAAGTCAGACTGAGAAAGACAAATATCATATGATCTCACTTACATCTAAAGCACAGAATAAACAAACAAAACAAAAATAGATACAGAGAATAAACTGATGGTTGCTAGATGAGGGGTTGGGGGTTGAGTGAGGATGGTGAAGGGATTAAGAAGTACAAATTTGCAGTCACAAAATAGGCATGGTGATGTGAAGCACAATATGGGGAATATAGTCAATAATGCTGTAAAGACTATGAAGGGTGTCAGATGGGTATTAGACTTATTAGGGGGAATCACCTCACAGATTATATAAATATCTAATCACTATGCTGTAGAGCTGAAACTAATAAAAAATAATGAATGTCAACTGTAATTATATTCACATAATATAAAGTATAGCATAGAGAATATAGTCAATATATTGTAATAGCTATGTACGGTGTCAGATGGGTAGTAGACTTGTTGGGGTTATCACTTTGTGAGGCATGCGAATGTCTAATCAGCATGTTGTTTTATGCACCTGAAACTAATAAAAAAAGTTGAGACCCTACATTTTATGTTAACACTTTTTTTTTAATAGAAGGTGCATATTCAGTCCCTAAATTCTCACTATATACAGTGGCATCCACATCTACCTGAACTACCTCTAACCTGTCTCCTAATCTCGTATTTGCTCTCCTGCCACTGTGTGCTATAGCCATTCTGATCTTCTTTTAGTTCCTTGAGTATATAAAACTTGTATTGGCCTTTTGATTTTTAATACAAGCTTATTTTTCCCCCTTAGATGTTCTTTATACAAATTTTTACATGTGTAATTCTTCTCATCTTTTAGGTCACTCTATCTAAAACATACTTTTCACATATCACTGTCTATTATATGATATACTTATAATTTTATTCCACAGTGCTTATTACAATCATAAATTATCTAAGTTATAATATGTATTTGTTTATTTATATTTTTCTTTACCTATCACTTGTTCTGTGGTGTTCTAATACAATGAAAGCCATTGCAGACTATATTTTGACATTGTGCATAGCCCTAGAACATGACAATTAATGTGTATTGTTGATTTGTTATAAAACAAATGTCAGAGGTATAGGTATGTTTTTATTTACACACACAAAAAGTCTGGATTGTTACACAAAAATTAATGAGTAACTAACTGAAACTGAGTGGACCTCAGTGGATAACACAAGCAAGGCTTTGGAAGAAAACATATCTGAGTATATTTTTGAAGATATTTTGATGTTTTTAAAGCATTTGGCATATAATGTATTCATAAATTATACAAATACAGTTTTAAAAGTTATATATTTGCATATGAGAGATAGAGAGAGAGAGAAAAGAAAGGGAGAGGGTGAGGGAAAAGAAGAATAAAAAAAAACAAATAAAGGAAAATAGAAGAGTGGTGAGAAGACATCTGAGGATCCTTTAGGGGACATAGAATAGGGTAATCAGACTAGCACGTCCTAATTCCTGTCCCACAATTATTGGCTGAGACATTAAGCATGTGACACATCATTTTTTTTTAATTTTTATTTCAGTATCTTCATTGGTAAAATAAAGATAATAATATTTCCTTATTGTAGATGCAAACTGACACTAAACACCAATTAATGTTCTCATTTGCTGTTCAAAAATCTTCATTTTACAAAAGAATTCCTAAAATATGAAATCAATTATTATTTAGTATTTTCATTATGTTCCATGAAATGTTTGTTAAATCAACTAGTATTTATGAAATCGAGGCGCATCTTAAATAAACCCAGAATGAATAATTTTTATTTGGTTATTAATCTTCTAACCTGACTAAATCTTTCCTTGTTTAGTTAAATGTAGGACTGAAATGATGAATTATAAGCGTTTGATATATAAACTCTCCTATGGTAAACAACAAAAACAGGATGCCCCATTGTATATTGAACATAGTCTTATCTGTAAAAAATAGAAAAAAATAGAAAATGCAATTGAAATGGTGATTGCCTCATAGTACTACACATTTGGGAGGTTTTATGATTTTCTGTAGAGCTTTTAATCTTTCACATCCATTACTTTCGATATATTTTATGATCAGCTACAAAATAAGAAAGCTACATAAAATGAGAACTAACGTTTAAGTGTTTTATATTATTGACGTTACAACTGATTTTATATAATTTAATCAGACTACTTTGGGTTAGTTTCCACAATTAACTTTATCATAAAACACATGTTTATTAAACATAATACAGCCATATATGAAATCAAATTTTAGATGATTATATAAAGGAAGAACCATCTTAGAAATACATAGCAACAAACCCACCTGTAATTCCCACACAAGCCTTTGGTAGCTGTGTGACTTAAGGAAATCACATATTTTTATCATTGAAGATCATTGACATTTATCTGGCATGGTCTGAGTGGGTACTCATTGCCGTGTAAAGTAGTAGATCCCTGGGTCTACATAACTTTTTAAAATTTATATTTTCAATTATTTACTTAAAGAATTGGTGAAGCTATTAGAGGGGAAACTCAGGCTTTGCTTTTGGACACTGTAAATATAAAATACCTATTAGGCATCCAAAAGAGAAAGTTGAGTAAGAACCTGGATGTAGGAACACAAAGCTCAGTGAACAGATGGGGGCTAAAGCATCACATTGGTTAAGTCTCCAGCATATCAGTGGAATTAACAGCCCCAGGAGCTAGACAGAACCTCTTGGGGGAGGTTGTAAGAAGAGCTGAAAGGGAGCCCAGGATGAAGTTGTTCGGTACTCAAACAACTAGAAGTTTTGTATATGAAGGAGCGTTTGCAAAGAAGAAGGAGGATAACTAGTAAAATAGGACGATAAAGAGGGTAAGGTAAAGGGAATTGTCATGAGGATTTTTGTGAGACAATAATAAAATGTTTAATTTGAGAGTACTTTGTAGATGGTAATCTTACAAACCTTAAAAAAATTAGTATTGCCTTTATTGAATAAGGTAGAGACATATTGCCAGAAGTGATCTGGAGGTGATAAAGTTTTTCAGGTCGCACATCAGAGGAACTAAATCCAACAGGGGTATATTCATCAATGCTAACCACAATTGTGAGAACACCAATCACTATAAATGAATAGACACAAGAGGGAAAAACTGTAACTTAGCATAACATCCTGAACAAATATTGTCAAGTGACCAAGATTCAAAAGTAACGTGAGCTGTGTAAGATGTCAGGAAATGAATTTATGTTCAGGACAATCAAGAATTTACTGTCAAGACCATCATGTCTGATCAATCTCATTGTGAATCTCAGCACAAGTAATGTAGTCTTTGGGTCTCTATTTATTTATATGTGAAATGGAGAGAATTATAGTAACTATTTCATAGTGTTTTCTATAAGAGTAATTAAAGTCATATTCATAAAGTGGTTATCACAATCCCCAGCATAGCACTTAATATGTGGTAATTGACATCACTGCAACCAGTCAGTCAGGATTCAAATTAGGTGTCCCTGACTCTAAATGATCTGTTCTTAACCCTTTAGAACAGTAAGGCCTTTGGTGGCGTTGCCATAGAAGGAGTTCATGTATTAGTTGGATTATGAGACTTTAGAGAGTGTGTTCAACCTGAAATATCTATGAACATGTGATGAAATGATCATTTTAAAGTCAAATTCCCTCTTTTCCTAATGACCATAAAATCTTGCACTGTAATTCCGAATGTTTCTGCGACAGACACAGAATTTCAATTTGTTCCTTCCTCATACATGTCCTCATGTATGATTTCATTGCCCATATGTACATACCATACCATGAGAAAAAATCAGCATTCATGTTTCTCCATATATATTCTCCCATAAAGGATGCTGCACTATATATATATATATATATATATATATATATATATATACACATATATATATACACACAAGGAAAAGTGTATGTTTGGTAATAGATAGAACTGGCCAAATTCATTTTATTTGTTGTACACTACAGACGAGTTATTTGACCAACCAGAGATTTAGTGTTCTCATTTGTCAGGGCAGATAATGTTCACTAAATATTAATATTTCATATTTTCTCTTAGATTTCCATCCCCCTTTCAAATTAAGCAGATCCATGTGACTACATGGACAAAGTGATATGAACTGATATGAACTGATATGAACTGATACTGAACTGATATGAAGAGAAGTGTCATTTCTAGTCTGAAGCTTAGATGGGTTTGAGTTTCAGTGTGAACTCCCTGGGTGTTCTCTTCTCTGTCCTTGCTAGTGTGGAGGCCCCTTGTTGAGATAGCAAAAACACAAAAATCCCAGAAGACTTAATCCCTGAATTACTTTCTGGACAATAGCTGATGGGCCAGGTAGATTGCAACAGAACTTTCTTGATTGAGAAATAAACTTCTATTATTAAATCACTGAGATTTGGAGATTATTTATTAACGTAGCATATCCATTCTACCTTGACAATTATGCTTATCATCTACAACAGATGACAGTTCTGTGGAGTTGTAAAGGTAGAGGCAATGATCATAAATAGCCTAGAAAAATTAGTACGTGCTAATAAATTGTAATGATGAATGTTGTTATAAAGAAAGAGTTAATCTTTTTTACTTACGTCATAGAACTTTCAAACTGCCTTTCATGTAATAAAAGGAAGAATATATTTGCCCTTCCAATATCACATTGCAATATTTTTTGTAAGCATCAAATTTTAAAAGATGGCATTGATATGAAGATAATCTGAAATTAATTACACGGATAAATTTATTTAGACTTGAAGCATGTCATTTTCAAGCAATCTAACTAAATGCTTGAGATTGTATTGTTCGATAGGAAATATAGCAACTACAGTTCTGAAATTTAAGATGGGTTTAAATTTTAAATAATATATACCAAATACTCTCAATTACTCAGTTTGCTGATAAAATTGAGGAGAATAGTGCTCGTTTTAATTAAGAAATCTTGCCTAAATTGTCAAAACAACATACTCAGTATAAATAGGGGCTTTCTAAATATGTACATTTCCACAGCAATTTTGGGGCACCTGTTTATAGGAACATGCTTCTGAAAATGAATAATAAAAACAAACACAGCTGTTAAAGTCAAATTGCTTTAGAGTCACTATAAGTATATTTTAAATGTTCCTCTTGGTAAAAAAGAAGGTATTAAAAACCATTCTGATGATTAGAAAAGTAGTGTGCTATGTTGGAATAAAATTGCCTTATGTTATTTCTTAACACAGACTCCAAAAGGTATGAGAAAACTTGGATTATAGTAAAGAGTTCTGAGCATAACAAAGAAAATAATGTGGTACTTTGTTTCATGACACAAAAACTTCCCAAATCTGAGCTCACTAAACTAGATTAACATGGTAATGTAAGCATAGATTAAAGCCAGTTTCCATATATTATTTTAGAATGTCAAAATATTTCCAAAAAAAAAGAAGAAGAATGCTATCTACTGCTTTATCAGAAATACGTGTATTCTGGATGACAAATAGGACACCAACATTGCACCAAAATGTATTTTTCAATTGTTTTTTTGTAAGATTGGAGAGAAAATCAAGGCTGTGGAGCTAAATGCACCATATATCCCTAATCCTGCTTCATTCACGAGCTAATTAAAGGATAAAACAAATTAAACCATCTTGTTTCTTCCCCTAACATTGTATATATCTGGGTTACAACTGTAATCTTTATGATAGGTATGGCATTGAACATAGTATAGCACTGAATATAAAATAAGCAATAGTAATAGTAACAGTATCTGCTGACAAGTCCTTTTTAATCTGCTTCCTTGCTTTCTGAAACAAAAATTGATTTCCATTTTTTTGTTTTGTTTTGTTGTTTTTACTTGGGAGCTTGTCACATATGGCCTTCACTAAGTTGAGGTATGTTCCCTCTATACCACTTTATTGAGAATTTTTCCTAAACGGATATTGAATTTTATCAGCTACTTTTCTGAATCTATTGAGATGATCACATGATTTGCATCCTTCATACACAAAGGATTTTTATCCTTTGATACACAATGTGTATCACATTGATTTGCACATATTGAATCACCCCTGAATCTCTGGAATAAATCCCACTGGATCAGGGTGTATGATCCTTTTAATAAACTGTTGAATTCAGTTTGCTAATATTTTGTTGAGAATTTTTGTACCTATGGGTCTATAATTTTCTTTTCTTTAGGCATCCTAGTCTGGTTTTCATATTAATGAGAGCATTGTAAAATGAGTTTGGGAGAATTCCCTCCTCTTATTTTTTGGAAGAATTTGAGAAGGATTGGTATTAAGTCTTCTTTGAATGTTTGGTAGAATTCAACAGTGAAGCCATCTGGTCCTGGACTTTGTTTTTTGGGAAGTTTTTGATTACTGATCCAATTTCCTTACTAGTAATCAGTGCATTTAGATTTTCTGATTCTTCATACTTCGGTCTTTGTAGGTTGTATGTTTTTAGAAATTTATCCATTTCTACTAGGTTGTTCAATTTGTTGGCATCTAATTGTTCATAGTAGTCACTTATGATCCTTTGTATTTCTGTGGTTATCAGTTGCAAAATCTCTTTCATTTCTGATTTTATTTGCGTTGTCTCTATTTCTTGGTGAGACTAGCTAAAGGTTTGTCAACAACTTTTATCTTTGCAAAGAATCATCTCTTAGTTTCATTGATTTTTCCTATTGTCTTTTAAAGTCGCTACTGAATGTATTTCCACTCTGATCTTTGGTATTTTCTTTCTTTTACTATATGAGAGGTTAATTTGTTTTTCATTTCTAAGTTCCTTGAGGTTTAATGTTAAGGTTTTTATCTGAGATTTTTCTTGTTTCTTGATGTTGGCATTTATTGCTATGAACTCCCCTCTTAGAACAACTTTCACTGCATCCCATAAGTTTTGGTGTGTCACATTTCCATTTTCATTTGCCTCGATTTTTTTTTTTATTTCTCGTTTGATTTCTTATTTGTTCTATTGTTTGTTCAAGACCATGTTGTTTAGTTTCCACATATTTGTGAATTTTACAGTTTTCTTCATGTAATTGATTTTTTGTTTCATAGCATAGCATAAGTTTGGAAAAAATGCTTGATATGATTTCAATCTTCTTAAATTTATTAAGACTTGTTCTGTGGCTTAACATATGACATATCCTGGAGAATGTTCTGTGTGCCCTTGAGAAGAATGTGTATTTTGTTGTTTGGGGATGGAATGTCCTGTATATACCAGTTCAATCCTCCTGGTATAATGTGTCATTTAGACCCGAGGTTTCCTTATTAATTTTCTGTCTGGATGATCTATCGATGATGTAAAGTTAGGTATCAAAGTCCCTTTCTATTATTGTGATGCTGTCTATTTCTCCCTTTAAGTGTGTTAACATTTGCATTATATATTTAGATGCTCCTATATTGGGTTCATAAATGTTTACAAATGTTATATCCTTTTGTTGGATTGATCCCTTTATCATTATTTAATGCCCTGTTTTGTCTCTTATTACAATCTTTGTTTTAAAGAGTATTTTCTTTCTGATGTAAGTATAGCTACCCCAGCTTTCTTTTGGTTTCTATTTGCATGGGATATTATTTTCCATACCTTTACTTTTAGTCTGTGTGTCCTTATATATGAAATGAGACTTTTATAGGCAGCATATAAATGAGTATTTTTTTAATCCATTCAGTGATACAGTCTTTTGATTGAATAACTTAGTTCATTTACATTTAAAGTAACTATTGACAAGTATGTATTTATTGTCATTTTGTTCATTGTTTTCTGGCTGTTTTGTACATCTCTGTTCCTTTCTTTTTCTATTGGTTTCTTCCCTTGTGATTGGATGATTTTCTTCAGTGGTATGCTTAGATTTCATTCTCTTTATTTTTTCTGTAATCTCAGATAGGTTTTTGCTTTGTGATAACCATAAGTCTTACATATAACAATTTATATTTATAACAATTTATAACAACTTTATATTTATAAAATTGATAACACTTAAGTTTGAACACTTCTAAAGCTCTACATTTTATTCGCCCCCATTTTTTTATGTTTTTGATGTCACATTTTACACTTCTTTTAATCTTATGTATCCCCTAATTATTGTAGTTATAGTTATTTTTATTACTTTTGTCTTTTAACTTTCATATTAACTGAATGTGATTCACTATCTTTACTACATATTTACATTTACTACTGAGATTTATAGTTTCATATGTTTTCTTGTTATTAGTTAGTGCCCTTTCTTTTCAGCTTAAAGAAGTCCCTTTAAATTTTTCTGTGATGCTGGTATAATGGTGATCAATTCCTTTAGCTTTTGCTAGTCTGGAAAACTCTAATCTTGGATTCTGAATGACAAGTTTGCCAAACAAAGTATTCCTGGTTGGAAGTTTTGCTGTGTTTTTCCTTCAGCCCTTTGAATATATTGTGCCACACCCTTCTGGCTTTCAAAGTTTCTGCTTAAAAATCTGCTTGTATGTAACACTTTATTTTTTCTGTTGCTGCTTTTAAGATTATCTCTTTGTCTTTAACTTTTGATCTTTTAATGTTAATGTGTCTTGATGTGGATCTCTTTGGGTTTTTGTTGGGAACTCTCTGGGATTCCTGAATCTGGATGTTTGTGTCTTTTTCCAGGTTAGGAAATATTCAGCTATTATTTCTTCCAATAAGTTTTCTGCTCCCTTCTTTCTCTTCTCCCTCTGGGACCATATAACATGAATATTAGTCTGCTTGATGTTGTCCCATGAATCTCCTAAGTGATCTTTACATTTATTTATTTATTTATTTATTTATTTATTTATTTATTTATTATTTACTTACTTACTTGCTGCTCTGATTGGGTGGGTTCCATTGCCCTGTCTTTCAGTTCACTAATACTTTCTTCTGCTTCATATAGTCTGCTGTTGAACCCCTCTCCTGTATTTTTGTTGTTGGTCAGTTTAGTTAGTGTATTATTCACCTCTGTGACTTCTATTAGCCTTATAAAAATATTTAGCCTTATGAAACAGTGTTATGTAAAACACAACCTATTTTAGGTAAGCCATAAAGCAGCAGCATCTTGTGTCATCAAGCAATGGAGTACTTATAATTAATGTCAAACTTCAATCTCCTCCTTTTAAAATATTACCTCAAGAAACTACATGTTCCATATATCACATCTGCTGGCATCCGTCAACACTCCTGCATTTATTGAAGCCACTTCATACTATTTTTCTAATCTTAAGAATTATACAAGTTAGAAAGGTCTCTTCTCAGTGCCTTGCATATTATTAAATCATTTTATTTAATACTGGCTACTCATTGAAGGTCTAATATTAGACATAATAACTTCAGTAATACTTTAATTGAATACTTATCAAGAAATATTAGAGATTAACATGAGGTACCCTTTGTGTGTTAAATCAAAAGAAAAATTAATATCTCTAATATGAAGCATATTGTTATAAATGTGAACACAATATGATCTATTTTTGGGGAAACATGATATGTTCATTCTTTGAGGATTTAACATCTAGATACTCTCTCCTCCTTTCCAAAGGAATCTGGACATCCTTGGTGATATCAGCATCAAGGTAGTGATCATTCCAATACTCTTGCCTCTTGGCTTGATAACTTCCTTCACTCTAATAATCTAGGTACTTACTATGCTTCAGCCAATCACCCCATATCATATTGCATCGTGTGTCACCTAGAACCACATTCCTTTCATTGTAGCAATTTCACACACCCCACTCTTCAACCTCCAACTTCTATTTCCTGTGTCACTCATTTTAAGTACCACAATTCCAGCAGATGCATCCAATCCACTGATCCTAGCATCTTTCACCTTTCCCTGTACCCTCTCTTTACCATTTTTTTCTCATTTTCTCCTTACACCACTGAAATATTATGGCTCTTTGTGTAAACACTTACTTGCATACGTTCTCAATATATACCTTGTTTTCCCCCCTCTACTAGGTTAATCCTCTACCAGGTTAATCCTCTACCTAGTTATCTTTTCTGTATCTGAGCAGCTGATAGTATCTAGGAACAAAATATAAAGACCTCAGATCTTATATTAACCTTCTTAATTTATCTCTCTTAATTTCTCCTCCAAATTTGCTACCTCCCACTCATGGTTTTCCTATGTGGAAAATAAATATCACGTACATTTTTTAGTTTTTCAGAGCAAAATTCTTGTGAGCATCCTCAGCTTCCTTCTTTCTTTCATATCCCACATCGTGTATCCAGACTCACACTACATTTCATCACCTTCATCATCACTTTAACAGCCACAATCTACTTTTACTTGAATTACTGCAGTAGTCATTTATCATGCCTTTTCCCCCATATTGTCTATTTTTCATCTTGTAGTCACACCAATCCTTTAACAATCTATAAGAGAACATGTCTTTTTCCTATTTAAATACTCCAAGGCTTTATACTCACTCAAATCAGAAGTCCTTTAAATGGTCTACAAGATCCTACATGACCTGATCCTACTCATCTATCCCTCATCCTGTTCTTGGTCACTGCTGCCTTGCTGCCTCTCTAAGGTCCTCATCTAACTTTACCATTCAAAGTATGTTCCTCTGTCTAGTAGTACTGACATAACCAGGGAGCTTGTTATGAATTTTGACATTCAGGCTCCATAGCACTAAACAAGAATCTGCTTTTAAAAAGGTCACCAGGCAATTCCTATATACGTTAAAGTTTGAATAGTAAGAATATAGGTATTCATTGTATAAAGACAATTACCAGTTAAAAATAAGGGGCCTAATTCCACCAGTTGAAAATAAGGGAAGAGCTATTTCCTTCTCCTAACTTTTCCTTAGAACATTTGCCTTAGATTGAAGATGTAAGTACTTTCTGTATCTCTTTAAAATGTATATTGATCTTTTTAGTAACTAAAGAAGGCTTTTGTTAGCTTTATGGCCTATGAAGCCTTTCTCAAGGACCTGAGAACCATCTCTTTTTAATGTAAATACAAGGAAGATAGTGCCCTTATCTCCTAGTTTTTGTGGGAGGATAGGAGCAAAACTACCTACTGTCAAAAAGATAGATGTGATAGGGTAAATAGATAGATAGAAATGAGCAGGAGAAGGAGAGACTTAGCCCGGTGAGAAAGCCCCTTGCTGCAACTCCTAACAGAATTTCAAGCTTGCACATACCTCTAAATCAAAGAAAGCATTGTTAAATGACAAAGAAGAGAGGAAGACCTTCTGCTTATTAGAGTAGACGTTCTGTTTGTCCGGACCTCCAATACCTTACTAGCCCAACAGGATTCCAGGTTTACAGGTACCCTTAAGGGATATTCACACATGCCCCTAAATCAAAGAAATGCATTGTTAAATGCCAGAGAGGGGAGGGCTAGGAATCTCAGGGGGAAAGAGAGAAATAAGAGAAGGGAAAAGGGGAGGCAATTCTACTTATAGAAATAAAAGCTTTCATGCAAAGTTAGACAAGGCTGCTTCCTTCTCTTGGGTCAGCCTGCTCCATGTCTCAGAGTGTACTTTCTTTTACTAATAAATTTCTGGCTGTTTTATTCTGCACAAAATTCTATTTCTTGATTGAATTCTTTCCTTCAAGAAGAGAAGAACTGGGGTACAATGTCATTTCCTGGTAACAGAAGTTTGTTTTTCCTCTGGATAAAGCCAATAAGCTAACATAGATGGCTATTGTCATTACTAGGTAAAGTTAGGATCCACTGTGTATGACAAAAGATGCTGTCAAGTCCTCTGACTTGGGGACTAGTTATTGTTTATCTTGAAAACACATTACATAATGAGTTGTATTTATATGGGTATATAAGGGGTAAGATTGGTATTGGTCTTGCAATATCTTATCTGGTTATCCATGATGCAACATCACATTCTCATTCAATGATCATTCAATAATAAAAGTGTTTTCTTTTATTACTACCTTTATAGAGAGGATTTCTGGTTTGGGAGAAGATTTTGTTATTAATTATATTTCCCCAATATTTGCAAGTCTTAATTTGGAAGTTTAGTGGGATACACTAATTAATCTACAAAAATTAAAACATCATTTGCTCACACTACTCTTAGCCTGGGATCCTTTACGTTTCTGAAGTATTCTAAACACTTTAAGCTGCTGTTTCCTCTGCAAGCATATTCATCCCCAAGATGAGTCTCACCTACTTAAGAAAATTGTCTATTTGTCAAAGATTTCTTCTTCATTGTTCTATTTATGAAAAACCCTTTCTGTCCCTTTGCTTCTAAATTCTCTTTGTTTCTAAACATTAAAAATCATATAAAACTCTTTTGTTTTCTTTTTCAATCATCAGAATGTAAACTCTGTTAGGACAGAAATATTCTTTATTTTGTTCCCATCTCTTTCACTCCCAGTTCCTAGTACAGTACTCTTTACATGATATGTGTGCAATGAATATTTTAGACAAAATTAGGGAGTGAGTTATCATTCATATGAATGTGTTAATGATCAAATGTTTAAAAATGTTTAGTTTTTCACTTCAAAAAAATAAAGCAATAAAACCAATTAACTTGTGTATTGTGGTGATTTTAATAACAACTACTATTCAAATTATTCTTGCAAAATAGAATATTAGAAACAAATTAAACCTCTTCTTTCTTGCTCTCCTTTTAAAATTCTGTTCATGTTTCTTCCCTTTGTCTCCTTTCTTACTGTAGATTTCTACTTCTCACTGTCTTGATTGCTCTGATGACCTCAATCAAAAGGCAATTACCTAGTGAGGGTGGAAGGTAATTATTCCTATCAAGTAGCAATTCAGCACACCTGAATAGAGAGCTGTAGTTCTTTTCAGTATGACATTATTACCACAAAATTTGACTGGAAATTTGATGCATGTAAAATCGATGATAAGTTGTTGATGTATTTGCAAGATTTGTATGACATTATTTTTTTTCCACTAAAAGCCATATTTCTAAAAGGCAAAGTAAATAAGGGAGTGAACTGGATTTGGAGAAATGAGAAGATTTACTCAAATTTCTAAATTAGACTTACAAATCAAGTGCATTCTAAGCAAATTTTACCGGACTAAGAAGATCTTATAGGAATTTCACTAAAATACATATTTATAAAGCTCATAAAATTCTAAAACATGCAATGCACTATCACCCAGAAATGGTAAATAAGTCTGTCATAAAAATGGCAAATTATTTTCACACCTCAACATTGGCATACCTGTGACATGTAGCATAAGCATTATTACAGTTGACCTTTGAACAATGCAGGCATTATGGATGCCGGCACCATTCAGTTGAAAATCTGTATCTAACTCATTTCTCCCAAAATGTAATTGTTTCTCAGTATCCTGGGGATTGATTGCAGGACGCTCTGCAAATAACAAATTCCACAGATCTCATCCTTCCACTGTATAAAATGGCATAGATCAATACATGCAATTGACCCTCTATATCCATAGACTCCCAACTCGACATCAAAAACAGTGTAGGTATTTATTGAAAAAAAAAATCCACATACAAGCGGACCTGTGCAGTTCAAAGGGCAATTGTACTGAGAAATTTGAATTTGGGGAGTTTTTAGGGTAGGGTTTTAGGGTTTTACTTGCAGCAGGGAAAGAGAGAAGATGCTGTTGTTCGTGAATTCTGTTTCTGTTCTTACAGCTTTCTTCAACAATAAGAATGTATAGAGTATAGTCTTCTCCTTCCCAATATCCTTGGTAGCTTCATTAAAATTAAATTAGAGCATTAGAGTAATTGAATTACTGTCAAAATGAAACTGAGGGTCCTTATGACTTTGATTGAATTCAGTTTTAAATCCTAGCTCTAGAAATCATCTCCGCCCCCCCCTCTCTCTCAGACTTAGCCTTTCCCCCAGATAATCAGCAACCCCCCCAGGCAGCAGAAGACAATAGCCCAGACCTGACAAATGATCAAATTGTCTGGACTTCTGTAGGCTAAAGATAACATCTTGACCTAAGTTATGTTTCAGCTCCTCAGCCCTAAGAAGGAACAACCCTATTGCTACATTCCCATGAGACCAGACAGAGGAATGCCAGAAAGGACCTCAGAAGTGTCTTCAAGACCTGAGGAAATGAATTTATTACCCTTACCTCACCTCCAGCCAATCTGCTCCCAGCACCACCTCAAACCCCTAAACCATGGTGTCTTGTGATTACCCATATTTAATCTATAACTGACATGCCATCATAGAGTCGGTTTATTTAGAACACAAGCTCCCCATCTCCATATTGGCCAATTCGATATTAAACTATTTTTACGTTCTGTACTACAAATTCTTGTTTCTACATTTCTTTGGGCCAATGCACACAGGCAGGCAGACACAAGAAAAAACAATGGAGTTCCAGTAACAAATATTCTTCCCTATTAGAAATTATGCTCTGATCAGAGGGTAAGGGGGGAGGGAGGTGGTAGATGAGGGTAAAGGGAATCAAATATATGGTGATGGAAGGAGAACTGACTCTGCGTGGGGAACACACAACATGATTTATAGATGATGCAATACAGAATTGTACACCTGAAATCTATGCAACTTGACTAACAATTGTCATCCCAATAAACTTTAATTTAAAAAAAAAGAAAAGAAATTATGCTTTAATTATTAATTTATTTTACCTTTGCTTCTTAATACCATGTAACCTCTGTAAAGGGATCTAAAGTATTTTGTTCATCCCAGTATCCCTAGAGCTTAAAACAGTGCCTTGCACATAGTAGGCACTCTATTTATCAGAAGAAAAATTTCAATGACTAATATATAGCGTGACTAATATATAGCCTAAGTGTGATACATAGCATGGATAACACCCTATACTGTTTTTGCATGCTCTTTCTGATGGAAAAAATAATTCTGATGAAAGAATTGATTATAATTTTCAGGCAGTAAGGGAGGGAGGAAAGGAGGCAGAAAGGAAAGAATGACAAGGAGTCACCTGAAAGAAGAGTCCTATTGTCCACGCCTTTCCAGAAGCTACATTTTTGTAACAGTGCAATTAGGGAGCATTATTACCTGTGTATGGACAACAAACACCAGGTATACTGAGAATTGCCAATCCTTTTTCCATATGAGGGCAAAATTCAAGTTGCAAATGGGAAATACTGTCAGAATTTTATTCCAAATGGAAAAAAGCTCTATCTTGCCTATATTTTCTTACGTAATCACAAGACCTGACAGTTCTCACTTAACAGTTTGTTTTAAGCTGCTTATGATTAACTGCTTTCAATATATCAGGCATTCAATAAGGTACTTTTTTATCATCTTATTTAATCTTCTCTACAACTCAGTTATATAAGCATTATTACGTTTCTTTTCAGACAAGATTCTGAGGCTTAGGAGGGTTCTATATGTAGTTCAAGTTCTGGAAGTGCCAGGATTTGAACTCTAGAAACTTGCTTTTTTTTAAATTCACCACTAGAGTGTTTTTGATGGATATGGCATCATGCAAATGGACTGTTATAATTTCTTGCCATTAACAGTGAAATGTCTTATTTTGCACTGCAAGCTAAAATTTCTAAAATTTCAGTGTTTACATGAACACTAAAATATATATATATATATATATATATATATATATATATATATATATATATACATATTTATGTTAACTATAACGCACAGTTGATACATCTTTTTGAAGACCACCTGTTCCCCAAATTTTTTAATTTACTTTTTCCAAAGACTTTTCACTGAAGTAATTTTCTTTATGTCAAAAAGGACTAGATGACTGGTTATTTAAGATTCATTAAAGAGGGCTTTTGAGCCAAACCAAGGCAAGAGTCCATGGGATCATGGTTTTGCATTTATAATTAGGAAAGCTGGGTTAAATCCCCTCTAAGAATCTTGGAGCACTAGACATGTTTCCGTAGCATCTTGTACATATTTACTCTGAGTGTAATACTTATCTTGCTTTATTTTAATTATGTGGTCCTTTATTAGACTGTGAGTGTCTTGTGGGAAGAACCTCCATCTTGTTCCCTATCACATACCCAGTGTAGATCACTATGCTTGGTGCTCAGTTTTTGCTGAATATCTATTGAATAATAAAATCAATTAACAAATCTCCATAAGTTATACAGAGAAGTAATTCATTGGTGTATAAGAATAACAGGAAGTTAAGCAACTGTTTAATTGTCAAGGGAAATGCCACAATAGAAAGGTCCTGAAACAAGAATTGCCAACCCACTGCCAACTTAAATTTCCCCAGAAATTTACATCACTTCCTCCAGCCTCCCTCATTCCAGGAGATCACAGCCTAATCTACTGTAAGTAAAAAATACTATTTAAAAACTGGGCATGATACATACCATTCATTAGCTACAGTCCATATAACTCTGGTTTAGTATTGTCCCTAATTTCATTGCTGTCAGTCTCTGTATTTAACACTTCTGGCCCTAATACGCTAAAACGACCAATTAGCACTTCTAGGCACAGCATGGTTTCAACATTCATTTGGAGTTAGATGATAAAAACAGAAGTAACCAGTTAACCCAGAAATAAAGAATTACAATAATTTGTAAAACATTTTTTAATGATATAAAATAAACCTTTCATCTTCTGAGAAATTCAGTTTGCTTCATTGTCCTTTATACCAAACAACAAGCATGCCCTAAGCTCTAGAAAACGGTTCAAACACAAAGTTTTTCTAATACGCTACCACAGTGTAATACATCTCATGCCTCTCAGTTGAATGGTTCATCTCACCAAAATGAGAATAATAAATTTCTTATAGACTAATAATACCTAGTCTAGGTTTTAGTATTCAAAGAATATGGTTTAAAATTCACATTTATTGAAGATTAAAAATTCTAAATGAAAATACCACTCATGGCATGATGAATTTGTAAGAGTACTTACAATTGAATAACCATTAGATTCTTCAACTCAAACTTTTATCATCCTAGATAATAAAAAATTAGCATAAAGTGGCAGGAACACTTGAGCACTCAACATTAGGCATGATAAATAACTTAAGACCCATTTACAAATAAAATAAACTTTAACCCTTAATGAAGTACTTCTATGCATTTCTAGGAAAACAACATTAATACTAAGTTGACTATATTTATTCTGTGGATAGTGCTTTGTTGGATAATCAGTGTAGCTTGTGATTCATAATGAATAATCCCTCTGATATCAAAAAAGTTAGCAACATCACTGCAACAAGTTCACAAACTTAGTTGACAGACCTTGTGGAACATTGAGCCAAAGGTAATTAAAAACTACTGACAATGCCAACTTCTAATAGCTTCCTTTCCCTGTTAAAATAAAATTAAATATCCTTAACCTTGTTGCCCATTTGAATTCCTGTCATCCTTTACTCTGTCACTCCACTCCAAACACAGAGGCCTTCTAGCCATGCCTTGAGAACATCGAGTTTACTCTAGTGTCAGGGTTTTGGACACTCCTCTGTCTGCTTGAAACACTTTGTCCTGAATATCCACACTTATTCCCTCCCAAATTTCAGGTTTCTGCTCAAATATCACCTGAACAGGAAAATTCTCTCAAAATACACCTCTACCAATATTCATCCTCCTTACCATACTCTAACTTTCTTTCTAGCACCTATTTACTCAATAACATACTGTATATGTATTTGTTCATTCTTTGGAAAGTTAAGAATTTTGTTTCCATTTCTACTGCATGTCCAAGTCACAGTGCTTAGAAGAGTTTCTGGCACTCAATTGGTATTCATTAGATACACACACACACACACACACACACACACACACACACACACACACACACACCCTTTTAGTGGGGGCAAAGGAAGGGCATCACCTGTATGCACTCAGCTGAAACTTTTAGAGGGTATGCACAGTCAACAGTCAATTTAGATTGAACATATGTATACAAGACACCAATATTACACTATAAATGTGAGTATTTTTAATTATTCTTTTAGTGTTTGTTAAGCTGGAGCTAATGCATTATAAGACGTAGCTGTACAGAAAGTTAATATATAACAGCTCTCCTGGTCCATGGTGGGAAGGAGGCAGAATTTCTCTCTAAAAATCAACTAATTAATACTGAAATACTTGGGATTACTGAAACTCCTTTTCTTTTGTATTATTTGTTGAGTAAACAGAAGATCTAGTTATTTGTATTAAATGTGTTTTCTAGCTCAACAGCCTGGTTTTTGGCTGCCCATAAGTAGATTTGTGGGGGATGTGTTGACATTTAATTTATGCACAGCCACAAATAAATTTATTCTTGACAGAAAAATTAGTTTTGGCAGAATAGTTGAGATTACAAATACAAATATTTTTCCTTGCAGATGGAGAAGTCTCTTACTGTATTACTTTTACAAACTTTATAAACATTTTATAAGAGAGTCATGGATTTTATATAGATTTAATTGTCAGTACTGCAAAGACTTATGAGAAAAAAATAGACTTTAAAATAGGGTGACTGATATTTCATCTTTGCTGAATGCCATAGTAGTATCTTGTCGTATAATCAGTTATTGTTTATAATACCAGGATATTTGTGACTAAGTCTCTTGTTTTGGGGCTGGTTTTCTGCTGTGCATTAATCTTCCTTTTCTTTGCTCTCTTTAAAGTTATACCTTCCCCATTAATATTTGACTCCAAATATTTTCTCCACGATGCTTTGAGGTAGATTAATTTGCCTGCAGAGAAACAGCAGAGGCAGATGCTTCTCTGACTACTGAGTTCTCACTTTAAAGAACAGTGAAATAAAAGGTTAACAAGGTGCAAGCAGATAAGCTATATCATTGGTCTTGGACTCCATCTGCTACACAGTTTATAATAAAGTAAGTCATATGGTCAAATGTGCAATTTGTTGTTGATGCCCGCTTGCTGATTTACTTTAGGTAAAAACAAATTAGTTATATTCATCCAGCTCTGACTACTTGTTGATAACCTGATTCAAATTTAAATATATTGATTTATCTACAGAAAGGGGCAGTGATAATACAGCCTACTTTATGGGTTAAAACAATGACACATATTGATTATTCTACAGAGGGAGAAACTGATAGAGAATGTAATATGATGTTGTACTAAAGAAAATGATTGTGTTTATGCTGACTCTGATTTGCTGACCTGGGGAATTTTATATAACTCCCTCAAGGCTCAATTTCTTCCTCTGTAAAAGGAGATTAAAATAGCATCTACTTCATTGAATCAATGTAAGGATTAGATAAAATAAAATATAGTCAATTTTTAGAACAATAGCTGGCACACAGTATCATATATAACATGTTAGATGATGATGATGGAGGTGGGAGTGATGAAGAAATAATAAAACTGATTACGGTGCTAAATATTATTCATTCTTGAAAACTGGCCTTCACAATTAACTACTAGAGTGAAGGCTAATTGAAAACCATTTACAGCTTTTGTTGTAAATATATCTTTCTATATATTGCCTAGAATCATCACAGTAGTTGTGGCTGGTATACAGGACATATTCAATAATTGCTGAATAACATTTTAAGGTCAGAACTGTCCATCAATCTTTGTTTTTCCCATGTCCTTTACCAACGTACAGGAAAATGCCTTACCCAGAATTCTATTCTAATGTTATAACAAGCATGGAGAATTTGGGGCACTATGCCTTCTTAAGAAGATCCAGATAATACCTTTCTCTTATATAAAAATCACATAGGAAAATACTATACATTTATGAAAGATTTTAATATAACATGGAATAATTTCAAATTATAATATTTAATAGTCTCATTTATCCAATAATTTGTTTTTATTTTGATATGCTTGTTAAGGTATTGAAGGAATACAAAATGACACCTGTAGTCTGGCCCAGAGGTCAGAGGGTCAGGGTTAAGGTCTATATTTGAGAGATAACATGTCTTATGCAACATTCACAATCGGATTGCATGTGTCCTTAATTCCCCTATATATGTGAAATCTGAAGACTGTTGTACAAATGAATCACATGTAAGCTATCAAACTGGTGTTTCATAGGTTTACAATGTGATTGTGGTGCTTAGCATAGTGATTTGTAAGTAGTTCACTGTGCTTAAAATCTTTGTCTCAGGATATAGAACCTGACAAGGGTAAACATTCTAATTCATTGGGCTCTAAACTAAATGAAATAGAAACATTCAAATGAAAGGGTTCTCCTGGGTGGTATTTCTTGAGCTCATCTCCAAGCCACACAAAAACCTGGAACTTTGCTGAAAAGTACAGATACCCCTCTTTTGCTACTTATCTGATCTTTGGCTTCTCCAACAGAAAATTATAGCTATATATTATGTATATCTCAACAGTTTGGGGAAAAAAATCCAGCTATGTACAAATTAGAGAACATGTAGAAATAAATTTACAGTACCAACACAGATTTGTTAAAAGTTTAACTTGTATTATTATACAAATCAAATTGTTTGCTTTGAATGGAATATTAGAGTTCATTAAGGATAATGAAAGGGAAGACTTATTTATTAAAGTTTAAATATTATCTGTGAAATGTATAACTCAATATCTAGAAATAAATTTGGGCAATCTGCTTGCTTTCTATTACCATATACAGTGGTTCAGAAACTTTTAAGATTAGGTTGTTAAAGGAGAGTGCAAAAAACTGCTGATTCATTACTTTTCTAATAACAAACTGTGACGAGTAACTATAAATGGTTACCATGGAATAGAGTGAGCAATAGCTATAATGAACACAGAGGGGGTACATTTCCAAAATAATATGTGCCATATGTACGCACAAATCCAATTATGCAAGTAATGTACACATCATTCATACCATGTTTTGCAAATCAGCAAACCTTTTAAAGTTCCTTCTAATGAGAAGTTTGTTGATTGTTGCCCAGGGAAAATTAAGTAGAATGTGAGAAGTACTTTCTGGAGAAATTTACATCTGTTTAGTTCTGTTTCTGTCTTTGGGTCTCTTTAATTATTTAAAAAAAATAATCATAGTAAGGAAATTATATTTAAAGCCTTTTGTTCCACAGTTAGGACTCATATCAGGCATCTGCTATATTTTGTTAGTTCACTGCTTCATGGCTCCAGCAATATTGATCTAGCTTGCCAGACTTTCTTGAAGAAAAGGCACATTCATTTTTCTACTACAAGTTGATTCTTAGAATTGTTTTCATCCATTGTTTACCAGCTCTTCTATAAACTCTAAAAGAATTTGCTATGTTTTTATAAACTGGGACAAATAAAACCAGGGTACATGGTTTGTGAATAGAATTTAAATTTTAGCTGTCTCACTGTCTAGCTAGGAAACTCTAAGACAAAACCAAAGCAGAGTTTACTACTTCTTCCTATAATCTTCCACTCTATAAATGATTTTATCAAGATATATACCATGTTTCCCCAAAAATAAGACCTAGCCAGACAATCAGCTCTAATGAGTCTTTCAGACCAAAAATTAATATAAGACAGTCTTATTTTACCAGGTTGTTTATAATATAATATATTAAATATAATAATATAATATAATAAAACATAACATAACACAACATAATATAATATAATATATGCCTGGGTCTTATATTAATTTTTGCTCCAAAAGACGCATTAGAGGTGATTGTCTGGCTAGGTCTTATTTTTGGGGAAGCACGGTATCATCCTTTTGTGTTATTATCTGCTTACAAAGGTATTTTGCAAACTAGGCCTTGAGCAAGGATGTAACTTTATTAATTATGATATCCTTAGCACAACACCTTATAATAGCTAGGAACTTAAAAAATATATATTTGATGAATGAATAGACCCTTTCATCACACACACATAAAAATATTGCCATGAAATTGTTTTCTGAGAGTTACATGGGATCATATGTTGTAAAACCAAGCACAGGGCTTTGAATACAATAAGTAATCCATAAATGATAGTTAACTTTATTTCTTAAGGATAATTTATTAGCATTTCCCAATATCACTTATTTTTTTCTTCTATTAAGTAATCATTGTATTCTCATAAGTTAACTTCCATTTCTAGTTCACTTGTTATGCAGTTTTGGTACAATAGTAAAATGTAATCCACACATGATGGCTGCCACAGGTTCTCCAAACAATTCATTGAGATCACTCACTTTCATCACTTTAACAACTACATTGCTTTCCTGTCCTTGTTTTATCCAATCTTGCACCTTTATAAAGATTTTCTTTCCTTGATCATGCCCCCCTCTCTATATAAAACAAAACCACCAATGTGTATTAACTCATGATTTATTTTGTTTATAGAAAACTTGACTTTAACTTAAAAAGATAACTGATCAGAATAATATTTGTCTGTGTCATTTGAAGATAATGACTAAAAATTGCTCCCGAATAAAAATAATGAGAATTACTGGAAATATCAATTATATTTTTTCAACAAATAAGAATTACAAGTACTCAGAACATTGAGAGTGGAATAATGCAGCATTACTGAAATCAGAAAGTAGATTAAAGAGAATCACAGAATTGGCCTATCATCATTCAGGACCACAGAAGATGCTTTATCAAGAAAGAAAACTGTTGATTTTCAGTCAAGATGGCAGAGGAGGTAAATGCTGTGTTCATCTCCTCTCAGGACCACATAAATTACAACTAAACCACAGAACAGCCATCACTGTCAATCACCTGAAGTCTGGCTGAACTGAAGCCCAACAACTATGGACATAGAGAAGAAGCCACCTCCAGACTGGTAGGAGAAGCAGAGATGCAGAAAGAGCTGGTCCCACAGCCTAGTGTGAACTTTAAAAGTCAGGAGGGATATCTCAGCTGCAGAGGTTCCCCCCACCCTGAGGAGCAAGGGGTCCTCACCCCACACAGCCCAGGATTTTAGTGCCAGGGAGAAAAGACCCCATAAATTCTGGCTATGAAAACCAATGGAAATTGTGGCTGAGTGAGACGAAGGGTGCTGCATTCCCAGGAGCTCCTGTTAAAAGGCCCATGCACAGACTTACCCACTGATGGACTTACTCACTTTGAGTTCTAGTGCTGGGACAGCAGCTCCAAAAGTGCCAGAGACATACGGGGAGGAACTGAATTATCTAGCTTCAGGGTGAGCACAGAAGGGGTAGCTTTCTCCCAGATGGAGGGGCTGGCCAAAGCCATTGTATCTTTGTTCAATCCTCCCCACCCCTGCATGCAGATGCATACAGATGTCATATCTGAATCTCCATCAAGCTGTCTATCATCTTTCATCTGCCCTAGTGATTCTCTGAGACCTCGCTCCACCCAACCTACAGGCACACCCAACCTGCTCCCAGTTGCTTTTCCATATAAATAGCCTGCCTTGGCTCATGCTGTACACTTTACTGAAGTCTCTCACAGTAAAATCTCTCACAGTTTCACAGAACCCAAACAAGCAGCATCTGGCTTCCCTGTGTACCATACCTCTGGTGATCACCCTTAAGCCTGGCACTAGCAAAAGCCGTCCTTGGTTTCTGGCTTGGCCTCTCAAGGCACCTCCAAGCACAGCCTGGGTGGTGGCCATCTCTGGATTGCAGGTGGTCTCAGGCAGGGCACAGACTGTGGCTGAACTTGGCTTGCAGTGGGTTCCCTCCCAGAAGGCTCTGAGGCTGGCATGCCCAGAGGCCAGCTTTCGACTGGGCCAGATCATTACCCAGCCACCTCCAAGGAAAACATACCCAAAGGACAAACCAGACAGGCAACAGAGAACCATGAAAACAAAGGCTGCTTTTTAGGGTAACCTCCTACACAACACTTTCTCCACTGTAGTGGCAGCCAGTCCTCACAACCAATCAGCCTGAGGCTCAATCCCTCCCACTGATGTGCAAACAACAATCAAATTTCAACCACAACAGGAGGGCACACATAACCCACACAAAAGACACATCTGGAACACCTGCCTAAAGCACCTGGCTCTAGTGACCAGGGAGACTGCCCCACTTGGTCCCACAGGACACTTACTACATCAGGCCACTCAACTAAGAATGGGAGGCATAGCAACTCTACATAGAAACAAACACAGGGAGGCAGCCAAATGGGGAGACAAAGAAACATATCCCAAATAAAAGAACAGAAAAAAATCTCCATAAAAAGGACTAAACAAAATGGAGACAAGTAATCTACCAGATACAGAGTTCCAAACACTGCTTATAAGGTTACTCAATCAACTCAGGGAGAACTTCAACAAAGAGGTAGGAAACATAAAAAAGAACCAGTTAGAAATAAAGACTACAATAACGGAAGTAAAGAGTACATAAGATGAAACCAACTGATTAGATAAAGCAGAGGATTGAATCAGCAATTTAGAAGATAAGGTAGCAGAAAACACTCAATCACAACACCAAAAAGAAAAATTATCCAAAAAAAAAAAAGAAAATTAGGATAGCTTAAGGGGTCTCGGCACATAATGCATACTAACATTCACATCATAAGGGTACCAGAGGAGAAGAGAGAGTGCAAGGAATTGAAAAACTATTTGAAGAAATAATGACAGAAAACTTCCCTAACCTGGTGAAGGAAATAGATATACAAGATATACAAGCTGAGGCAGTGCAGAGACCCAAACAAGAAGAACCCCAAAAAGGCCAATACCAGGACAAATTATAATTAAAATGCCAAAAGTTAAAGACAAAGAGAGAATCTTAAAAGCAGCAAGAGAAAAGCAGTCGTTACCTACAAGGGAGTTCCCATAAGACTGTCAGCAGATTTCTCAACAGAGACTTTGCAGACCAGAAGGGATTGGCACACAATAGTGAAACTGATGAAAGCAATGATATACAACCAAGATTACTCTACACAGCAAAGCTACCATTTAGAATCAAAGGACAGATAAAGAGCTTCCCAGACAAGAAAAAGCTAAAAGAGTTCATCACCACCAAAACACTATTACAAAGGGATTCTTTAAGACAAAATAAACAAAAAAGCAAAAAATAAAAAATAAAAAATACAAATAATAAAATGGCAATAACTACATATCTATCAACAATTACTTTAAATGTAAATGGATTAATTATTCCGATCAAAAGACACAGGGTGGCTAAATGGATAAGAAAACAAGACCCTTACATATGCTGCCTCTAAGAGACTCACTTCAGATCAAAAGATACACACAGACTGAAAGTAACAGAATGAGAAAAAGATTTATGAAAATGAAAACAACAGCAACAAAAACTGGGGTAGCAATACTTATACCACACAGAATAGACTTTAAAACAAAGGCTATAAGAAGAGACAAAGGACCCAGTAATCCTCCTTATGGGTAATTCCAAAGAAAACCAAAATTTTACTTTGTGGGGACATGTATATCTATATGTTAATTACAGCATTGTTTACAATGGCCAGGATGTGGAGGCAGCCAGGGTGTCTGTCAATGGATGAATAAAGAGATAAAGAGTAGGTGGTACATTTATACTCGTACAGTGGAATATTACTTGACTATGGAACAGAATGGGTTCTCCCCATCCGTGGTCGCATGGATGGACCTGAAGGGTATTGTGCTGAGTGAAGTATGTCAGACAGCAAAAGACAGATGAAATGTGATTTTGCTTATACATGGAATCTGTAAAAACAAAATAAACAAAACAGATACAAACTAATAGATACAGAGAAGATCCAGAAGGGAGAAGGGTTGGGGATGGGTGAAATAGGGAAAGGGATTAAGACGTACAAATTGATTGTTATAAAGTAGTCATGTGGATGTAGGGTATAGTATAAAGAATATAGTCAATAATATTGTAATTACTATGTATGGTGTCAGATGAGTACTAGATTTATGGTGAAAGATTGGATGGGGTTTGGGGGACAGGGTAAAAAGGTGAAGGTTTTAAAAAGTACAAATTGGTAGTTACAAAATAGTCATAGGAATGTAAAATACAACAAAGGGAATATCGTCAATAATATGGTAATAACTACTTATAGTGCCGGGGGGGTGCTAGATTAGTTAGGGGGATCACTTCTTAAATTATATATTGTCTAACTACTATGATATACACCTGAAATTAATATACAATAATATTGAATGTCAACTGTAATTGAAAGATTTAAAAAAGGAGGGGTGAGGCTATAGGGGAATAGAGCTTTAAATTTCCAGGTATAAAACAAATAAGTCATGGGAGTGTAATGTATAGCATAGGGAGTATACAAGTAGTCAGTAATATTGTGATATCGTGGTATGGTGTCACATGGTTGCTGGAATTATGGTGATCATTTCTTTAGGAATATAAATATTGAATAACTATTGTTTACATTAATTTTAGGAAACTAATATAATATTGTATGTCAGCTATATTTTAATAAAAATCTTTAAAAAGAAAGAAAGAAAAATTTCCAGGGATCTATTTCACAGATTATAATAGGAATTAGTTCTCTCTCTCTCTCTCTCTCTCTCTCTCTCTCTCTCTCTCTCTATCTCCCTCTCTCTCTCTCAGTGATTCAAATAACACATTGATATCTTGATATGTTCAAAATAATGAACTAACTTGTGCATAATTCCAAAAATTTATGTAGATATGCTTCTCTTAAGGAGGTGGCTCATAATTGCTCACTCCTTAAGTGTGGTCTGTGCATAATGACTTTCTGCCTAAGAGAACACAATGGAAAGGGAGAAAAGAACAGTAACTTTATACATGGAGGAAGCTCTGCCAGTTGATGAAAGTCAACATCAGTCGTGACAAGTCACGTTGACAATATGTATTCTTGATATGTAAATTCTGATTGTTCTTTACCTCTATGATCTTCCTCCCCCAGATCTATAACACTGTTTTCATCATGAGAAAAACATTAGATAAATCTCAATTTAGAGGTATTCTACAAAACACCTAATCAATACTCAAACTGTCAAGGTTATCAACGACTAGGAAAGATGAAGAAACAGTCATAACGATGAAGAACCTGACCTTTGGCATCATTATTTTGGGATTAAATGCTGGCTTTGTAGTTTCCTGGCTATTAGATTTTAAGCAAGTTGTCAAACTTTTTGAGGTGCTCACTTCTAATCTATAAAGTTGGAATGACAACATCTAAGCCAAAGCATTCATATTAAAATTGGATATTGTAGGTAAAGACCTAACAAATGCCTGGAATGTTGCAGGCACTAAATACATACTACTTCTCTTCTTCCTCCTTCTTTAATATATCACCAGGAGCTTAATCCATTCTGAAATGCTAATGGATGGTATCATATTCCTGATAGTTAGCTATCATTTTATCCTTATTTTTCCTTATTAAAATAAAATATGAAAGGTGCCTTATTTTTGTAGTGGTGGATTGTTTTTCTATTTTTCTGGGTAGCCTTAAATATATGCTGAACTAATGACAGAAGCAGCCTCCTTGGAAATGCTTTCCTATAATTAAAATATTTTCTTTTGATTGTTTTGCTACTTACTATTTGAGTTCATATACACCACTCTCTTATGATAAGAGTAACTTCTTTTTCCCCTAGTTAATTATAAATGTCTTATACTGTAATTAATTCCAAAGGGAAACATTACACTTACTAACATTTACAAAATCTTAAGGATACTGACTGATTGAGGTTTTTAAAGACAGGTTGTGGTTTTACAATCACAAATATAAATGATACAGATGGATGTTTACTCGGTTTGTAAAAATGGCAAAAGTTATATCATCTGGACTCTAGATAATCAGAATTTCCTTATATTTCATGTAGAGAAACAAATTACTTTAAGGATTGCAAGCCCTTTAGGTATTTCACAAAATGTTTTCTTTCTCCTTATACTCATTTTAGAAAAGTTTGAGCTGTCCAATTGTGTTTGTCTTAAGAATAAACGTACAATAATCAGTAGTTTGAAAATGATCTAATATCACAGTTTCTCATAAAACACAAGAAATCTAGCATCAACTTTGATTCTGGAATAGCAAAAAAATATTATAGTTGTTGTATAGTTTTAGCCCAGTGTTTATTTTACATTTTGGAAGATGGCAATTTTAATGTAAATCACTGGTAATTCCTTTGTTGTAATGTTACAAAAATGCATTAAATCTTTATAATAAAATTGTTTATACACTTCTTCCATCAAAGTATTTTACAGAGGGATTATGAAAAAAAAACAACAAAATATTTCTAACCAAATTTTCCCTTGCTTGCTTTTGACTTTAATTTTGTTTTAGTCAAAAATATACACAAGTTGATATTCAGTAATACTAAATTGACTATAATTTTCCTTTCTCCTGAGGAATATGTTTCATTATCCACTTACACCCACCATTTGTGAATAAAGAGGGTATTTTGTGTATTGGCAAAGATATAAAAGGCATGAAACTCCCCTAATGTAATTTCAGCTAATTAAAGACTCGTTAAGAAAGAAATAAAAATGAGAATTTGCCTGAGAACTTGCTTAAGTAATTTTAATTTTTAATCATTTTATTCTCTCACTAATTAAACAGTTTGATTGGTATCTATAGGCTATTTACCTAGTTTTCTGTATTTCATCCTATAAATTAGTGTGCGCTCACTAATCAAATCATGATGGTTTCTGAAGGTATTCTGATTTTTTCCCCACATTGTTTTATTTCTATTATGATACTTGTATAATTCACCTAAACTTTCTATAGAATTTTATACACTTTCCTTCACTTTTACAAAAATGGAATTCTGAAGAACCCCAATATTCAAGGAACAGATAAGATGGAGGATGAGAACTCAGTAAAAGGGATAACAGATGAATGGCAAATGACAGAAAAGGGCAATCAGAAAGAAAGACAACAAGACACAGTTAATATGCATGGTCTGAAGCCTTAGAAGCCTTAGGTTTGAATCCAACCTCTACTACTTACAAGGTGTGTGAACTTGACTGACTTATCTAGTTTCTGAAGTTTGGTTCCTCCAGCTATAAAGAGGTTATAATACAATTTACCTCAAATAGTTGTGAGGATTAATAATGCCAAATATAACAAATTTATCGCAGAGCCTGGCACATGGTTGCAACTGCCAACTACCTTTCAATCACTGTTTAATTAACCACCAACCTATTGGCTTTTACTTTAATCCATACTTATTTGATCTTCATATGAACTCCTTCCTGACTACCTTCTGAAGTATACTCTGTAATACCAAACTCATATTTCCATATTTATGAGTTTTTTTGAGCCTTTACTACTTGTAAAACTACTTACTGGCTTTTCCTTCCAGTTGGGGATTTTTATTACTGGACAGTTCTTTCGGTGCTTAGCCTGAATATTCCTCCTTGATGAGACTGTTCTTGATTTAGTCCAGAAGAATTTATTATTTTATTTCTGGGTTCTTATACAAATTTACTTAAACCACTGAAATTGAATGTGGTTTTCTGTTTGCACACGTGTCTCCTAAACATGCCATCTTTTTCATCTTTGTTCTTTTATTTCCATGTGGTATTCAAAGCCAAAACTCAATCAAGTTTGTTGTCTTATAGTGAATTAAATATAACTATTCCACTTCTACTTTGTATGGTTAGGCGTACTCTGTTGTTTTGCCTGTAAAATTAGACATAGAATAATTAATTGGATTAAAAAAATATGCCTTTATCCTGTCTTCACTATTTATCTGTTAAAAATTAAGAATGTGATACATGTGCCACACTTTGTATACCGCTGATCTTGTTCATGGTAAACCAATTGTCTTTCACCATTAAAGTCAAAGAGAAAGACCATTTTTAGATGGCCTCTGAATTGATACATTTTTATGAGAAAACAGACTGTCATCATTAGAAAAACCACTAGTAGAGATTTTATGAGGTGCTTTGAGGGCCTGATAATTGTATCTAACCTCCTTCATTTAGGTCAGAACAATCCTTGGCAATGCAGATAGTGGTAAGTCAGTATCATGTGAGGAGCTGCAGGAAAGAGGTTGTTAGCTTTATCTGTCAACACTGGATATATTTCAGCAAGAAAATAAGAATTGTTGTCATGGAATGTTTTGGATTTTTAACTTCCTCTAAAACCTATAAATGAGGGTTGGTATTTTGTCAATGTCAATTTAAAAAGGAAAGGTCATCTTTCTTCCTCCTCTTTTTGGTATTCCTCTTCCATTAATAATTGTAACAACAACAACAACAACAATTCCTTGAGAAATTTACCCTTATGTGAGTACAGTAACTATAATAGTTCCCATTTATTGAGTACAAATTATGCCATGGATCTATGTTAAGAACATATCTTATTTAATTTGTTCCTCATAAGAACCCTGGAAACATGATTGAAGTTTTATTTGCCATAAGAGAAAATCTGAGTCTCAGGGAGTTCCAAGTTTCACACAGCTAATAAGTAACCAACTGAATATTTGAATAATAATCTGCCTTTTTAAAAGCACATAATATGAACCATTTTGGCCTTATGTACATTTCATTTTACACAACAATTTCTACGCATTGTTTCATTTTACCCTTATAAGAACTATATTACATTTCTTGTGATTTTTTTTTTCTTGTTTGGGAGAGGCAGTGCACAGGTGGGAAAGTCATGCTGATAATCACAACATGACTTACATAAATTTTGTTATCTGTGGTGCCTATATACCTAATATTAGAGAATGGTATCCTATAGAAACATGGACACTTATTTAACCAAAAATGCTCCCATGAGATCAGAAGAAAGCAATTTGGGATCAGATGCCCTTATACTATATCTTCACTAACTTCTTTGCAGAGTTTAACTATACATAATTTCATCCAAATTTAACATTAGATCACACTGAGGCTTACCATCCCAGCTTTATTTTTTGTATGCTAAATTGTACATAATAATTATACTGTCCTGCTAATTCCACATGGTTGCTCTGAGAATCAATCTCAATACTGCAGATGAAAGTATATTATAAACCACATGATGTTGTAAATGTCTTAGAAGGGACGTGGGTGTGCACATACATGATATGACTGGAGATTTTCAGTTACTAGTATATGGCAGCACCAAGACATCAATTCAATGCTTGTCATGCCTATTCATTGGTTTGCTCATTCTGCAAATATTTTTGAATACCCCGAAATGTTTCTACTCTATGTTCAGTTCTGGAAATTTTAATTTGAAAGGTGACAAAGAAGATGAAAGCTAATGGATGGATTCGTAATACATTTTAGAGTTAGAATAAAAGGGACATTTATTCTAGTATTTCCAAATACCCATGATATATTAAGAGTCAGATTTGAATATTAGATTTTATGTTTAAATCAGTATTATACTTGTTCTCAATAGGTTGTATACATGAGGAATACTTCATCTTCCACATTATATAGAAGGCATTAAATAAAACTGGAGATTTAGAAATTATTTTAATGATTTAAATTACACATAAATGTAATAATACAGAAGGCATTATTTACTTTGGTTGGAGTAAGCTATTAAATATTTTTTAAAGTGAGACATTTTAATTAAAATTATTTATTTTCCAGGATAAACAAATGCTACTTATTTCAAAAAATAAAAGTATAAGAGAAATAAAATAAAGACATTGATAATATAACATATTTTTTTATCATTTTAAAACTAACCATACATAATTTCATAAAATTTAAAAGTCAGCTTAAGAATTATTACTTATTAATTAAATGCTTATGCTAGTATAATTAAGATTACAATTGACTACGTTATGAGTACTCATAACAATTTTATTATTTCAGGTAAACTGATATAAAAAAAATGATTCAGATATCTTATAATATACCCAGCAAGTCTTGAAGCTTATTGAAAATTATTGCACTTTATTTAAAACACACAAATAACACAGGAAAAAGAACTTTAGAGACACTAAATTTAGTACAACCTAAGACCTATTTTTAAATTACTCATATCAGAGTACCTAAATACATACAGCAAATATTAACAGATCTGAAGAGAAAAATAAACAAAAATACAGTAAGAGTAGGAGACTTTTGTACCCCATTTTCAACATTGGATACATAATCCAGACAGAAAATCAATAAGGTCACATTGGGCTTAAACAAGATGGCAAATGGAGTTAACAGATGTATCCAGAAAATTATAATACATTCAACAGCAGCAGATTGCACATTCTGCTCAAGGACATATGAAACACTCTCAAAGATAGATCATACATTAATCCATAAACAAGACTTCAAAAATTTAAGGCTGGTGAAATCATATTAGTCATGTAATCTGACCACAGTGGTATGAAACTAGAAATCAGTTACAAGAAGAAAACTGGAAAATTCACAAATACGTGAGAATACTCAACATGCTCCTGAACGAGCAATGGATCCAAGAAGAAGTCTAAAGAGAAACCAAAAAATATCTTGACACAAATGAAAATCAAGATACAACATACTAAAACTTGTAGGATACAGCAAAATCAATCCTAAGAGGGAAGTTCACAGCATAAACACCTACATTAAGAAGAAGAAGAAAAAAAAAAACAACTCTCAAACAAATAACCTAACTTTACACCTCAACAAACTAGAAAAACAACAAAGCCCCAAATTAAGAGAAAGAAGGAAATATTAAAGATGAAAGACAGGACTCAAATGAATAAAATTAGAAATGAAAGAGGAGACATTACAAATAATATCATACAAATACAAAGAATCATAGGAGAGTAATATGAACAGTTATACGTCAATAAATTGGGCAATCTAGAAGAAATAAATAAGTTCTTAGAAATATACAACCTACCAAAAATGAATCATGAAGAAGTACAAAATCTGAACAGATCAAATACTAGTAAAGAGAATGATTAGTAATCAAAATCTTCCAACAAACAAACATCCAGGACCACATGGGTTCACCAATTAATGTTTCCAAATATTTAAAGGATAATTATTACACATCCTACTGAAACTATTCCAAAAATAGATGAGGAGATAACACTTCCAAACTCAAATTACCTTGATACCAAAGTCAGACAAGGACACTATCTGAGAAAATTACAGGCTAGTATCCCAGATGAACACAAATGCAAAAATCCTCAACAAAGTATTAACAAACCAAAATCAATAGAACTTTAAAAGGATCATACACCGTGATCAAGTGAGATTTGTCCTAGGGATACAAGGATGGTTCCACCTCCAAAAATCAATAAATATGATATACCATATTAACAAAATGAAAGATATGACCATATGATCCCCTCAATAAATGCAGAAAAATATTTGACAAAATTCAGTAGCTTTTATGATAAAAACTCTTAACAAAGTGGGTTATAGAAAGAATGCACTTAAACATAATAAAAGCCATATATGACAAGCCAACAGGTATTAATAACATCATACTTAATGGTGAAATGCTAAAAGCTTTTCTTTTAAAATCAAGAGGAAGACAAAGCACTCATTTTTGTCCATTTTATTTAACATTGTACTGGAAGTCCTAGCCAAAGCAATAGGCAAGAAAAAAGAAATATAAGGCATCCAGATTAGAATGGAAGAAGTAAAACTGTCAGTATTTGCAAATGGCATGATATTATATATAGATAAATCTGAGTCCACCAAAAATCTGTTAGAACTAATTAACAAAATCAACAAAATTGCAGAACACAAAAATAATATACAAAAATCAATTCCATTTCAATTCATTGACATGAACTATCGGGAAGAGAAATTAAGAAAATAATTCCATTTACAATTATGTCACGAAGAATAAAATAATTAGAAATAAATTGAACCAAGGCAATGGAAGACATGGACATTGAAAACTATTAGACATTAATGAAAAAACTTGAAGAAAAACAAATAAGTGTAAAGGTATTTTATACTCATGGATTGGAAGAATTAATATTGTTGAAAGGTCCTTATTACTCAAAGCAATCTACAGATTCCATGCAATCTTTACCAAACTTCCAACAATATTTTTCATAGAAATAGAATAGTCAATCCTAAAATATGAAGGAAACCACAAAAGACACCAAGTAGCCAAAGTAATCTTGAGAAAGAACAAATACTTCTTGATGTCAAACTATATTGCAAAGTTATAGTAATCAAATAAGTATGGAATTGGTATAAAACAGACACATGGATCAATGGAACAGAATAGAAAGCTCAGAAAAAAACTCACACATATAGAGTCCATATAGAGTCCATAAATAGAGTCCATAAATTTAGAGTCCATAAATAGAGTCCATAAATTTTTGACAAAGGAGCCAACAATATACAATGGGGAAAGAACAGTCTTTTCAATAAATGGTGTAGGGAATACTAGACCTCCACGTGCAAAAAAATGAAACTGAATCATTATCTTACACCATAAAACTTAACTAAACATGGATTAAAGATTTGAGTGCAAGACCTGAAACTGTAAAATCCCAAGGCGGGGGAGGTGGGTGGTGGGGCAAAAACCATAAATGGTAAGCTTCTTGACATGGGACTTGGTAATTATTTTTTGGATTTGACACCAAAAGCAAAAGTAAAAATAAACAAGTGGGACTATATCAAACTAAGAATCTTTTGCACTGCAAAGAAAACCATCAATGCAATGAAAAGGCAAGTTACTGAATAGGAGAAAATATTTGCAAATCATATATCTGATTAGGGGTTAATATCCCAAATATATTAAGATATCATACAACTCAATAGCAAAAGAAAAGAAAAAAAGAAAAAAGATCCATTTGAAAGAAGAAGATGTTGTATATATACACAATGGAATACTATTCTGCCATAAGAAAATATGAAATAAGATTATTGTGCTAAGAGAAATAAGTCAGACAGAAAAAGTCGAGAACTATATGACTTCACTGTCATGTGAAAGCTGAAAGCAAAAAGGAACAAGACTAAAAATAAAGAAACAAAAACTCAAGGACACAGACACTAGTTCAGTGGTTACCAGAGGGTAAGGGGGAAAGGGAGATAGTAGAAATTTACTAGGGTGACAATGGATATTCAAATTTCATAGGTTTCAAGTGTACAATTCTGTGACATATCATCTTTACATCACATTGTGTGTTCACCACCTAGAGTCAGTTCTCCTTCTGTCATCATATACTTGACTGCCTTTATACTCATCCAACAAATTTTAATAAAAAAAAGAAGAAAAAAGGCCAAAGGATCTCAATAGACATTTTTCTAAAGAAAGTATACAGACGAACAACAGGTACATGAAAAGATGCTCAACATCACTAATCATCAGGGAAATGCCAATCAAAACCACAATGGGATATCATATTATACCTGCTAGAATGGCTATTATTAAAAAGACAAGAAATAACAGGTGTTGGCAAAGATGTGGAGAAAAGCGACCAGGTATGTATTGTTGGTGAGTATATAAACTAGTACAGCTATTACACTTGAAAACAGTATAGAGGTTTCTCAAGAAATTAAAAATAGAACTATCACGTGATCTAGTGGACCCACTTCTGGATATATACCCAAAGGAAGTAAAATCATTATGCTGAAGGTATATCTGTACTCCCTGGTCATCACATTATTCACAATAGCCAAGATATGAAACAATCTAAATATCTGTCATCTGACGAGCAGATCAAGAATATGAAAAATATATACATATGTAGTAGAATATTATTCAGCCTTAAATACGAAGATAATTCTGCCATTTGTGAAAGCATGATTGGATCTGAAGGAGTAAGTGAAATAAGTCGAGCAGAGAAAGACAATTACTTCATGGTATCACTTATATGTGGAACCTAATGAAACAAAAAATGGTTACACTTACAGAAACAAAGTAGAAAAGTGGTTGACAGGGGCTGAGGGGTGAGGGAAATAGGAAAGACTTATAAAAGGATACATACTTTCAGTCTTAAGATAAGTTAGGTGTGAGGATCTAAAGTATAACATGGTGATTATAGTTTATAATACTGTATTGTATAATGGAAAATTGCTAAGAAAGTAAAACTTAAATGATCTCAAAACATGGTAAGTATGTGAGGTGGTGGGTGTTAATTAACTCATTGGGGGAATCGTTTTACATTGTATGTGTATGTCAAATCCTTCCACACACACACACACACACACACACACTATGGAATATGTATATCTATATCATATATATATATATCTATATACATATTTATATCTATATCAAATCATATGTATACTTTAAATATCATACAATTTTATTTCTTAATTATACCTCAAGCTGAAAAAATAAATTACTCATACCTCATTAGTGTATAGACAAATAGATTAAAAAATTCTAAGCTTGAAATACGTAGTATGGTAAAAATCTGAAATATGACTTTTAATCTTAGGAGTCAAATTGTAATATTTTAACTTATTTTATGTATGTTATCAACTCATTATAAGGTAACAGTAACATTTTAAAAATAAATTTGTTTCTTATAAACAACAAGTATGCTTTTCTTTTAAAAGCAAATATTCTACTTCCGATTTTCATTTTTTTGAAAGGATTTAGGTTATTTAATTATTAAATTATTCAACAATATTTCTCAGACATTCACTATAGGTCAGACACTGCACTATGTGTTACCACTAATTACATAATAAAGGCACCTTCAGAATCTGATATTTAAGACTGGACAGTCTAAGAGTAAGAATTATGATAATAACTCTCTTAAAAATTAAATTTTAACTTGAATCCAAAAGTAATCAAACTTTCAGATTCAATTAAAGGAAAGGCCCATTCTGGTTAATGTGATTTTTATTAATTATGAAATCATTAAGGAATAACTGAACGAAATCCTGCACCATACCTTTCCAAATTAATTTAAATCTATAATCATATTCAATTCCTATTGCTTGGGGCAAATCCAGGTTCTGATTTGCGTATGCCTGTTTTTTGATATTTTATATAACAGTAATTCTGCTACTTTCTTTCAAAAAGTTATTATGCCTAATCTAATATATATATATATATATATATATATATATATATATATATATATCTCACAAGTTCATGTGTGTGCGTGTGTGTGTGTGTGTGTCTGTGCGTCTGTGTGTCTGTGTGTCTGTGTGTTGTGTAATGCAGAAGCACATGAGGGTAATATATATACTAGGCTGATTCCAATCTATAATGAAATATAAGATCATCCATTTCCTTTCATCACTACTGCATTTAATCTGCAAGTTTCAAGTTATAGGACTCAGTAATTCAGAATGGGTTACTATTGAATTATTATGTGAATTTCATTAAATTCAATAAAGGTTCAAGCAGTATTTTTCTTGAAGGTTGTGATTATTTCTATTCTCCTTTCTCTTGAGAAGGGGGTTAACCTGGTATAGAAAATAAGAACTGATGAGGTCTAAAACTCTCTTTTGGATAAATTTTTTCGTTACTCTCTGAGTCCTAAGTGATTTGATCTGCATTCCACTGCACGGTATACCCAGAGCACTTCATTTGGTGGTTGTGGGGTGTGTGAGTATGTGTGTGTGTGTGTGTGTGTGTGTGTGTGTGTGTGTGTATAATGGAAGAAGATCGAGAGGTAAACCTGTTTCTGTCATAGAAAAGTGTTGAGAACTAGGCAGGATTTTGTGTTTACAAGTGATCCTAACTGCCAATTTAGACCTAAGCGCTATGCACAAAGCTGCGTCTTACAGTAACTGTGGTGAAAGTTTTACGTTGTTTTTCGCATTCATTCAGAGCTCTATGTGCATACTTCCAATGTGGCAGTAGCTTCCATATTGGTCTCATTATGATCAATAATCTGATTTCAATGAGTTTATTCTAGTGATTAAGACTAATGAGTTCATATTTATTGTTTGACCATCATTCTGGGAACTGAGGACACACTTGTGAACAAAATCTACACCAGACCTACTCTCAAGTAGCTTACAAGTGTGCAAAGTGCTGTGAAAGAGAAATACAGGAGTTATGAAAGCATCTTTCAGGAGACTGAGAAGTGAGGGAAAGTGTCTCTAACACTATTTACAGAGATGTGAAAAAGAATTAGGAGTTAGGAGGATGAAGAGAGGGTTCTTATTCATGGCTACACAGTAGAATCCCTGGGGGAGTTTTTTGAAAAATATTGATATATTGACCTCACCTCCAGATATTATTATTTGTCCTAGGTGTTGCTTGACTGAGATTTTTAAAAGCTCCATCAGAGATTCCAAAGTGCAGCCCAAGTTAAGAATCACTCACTATTCCAGACAGTGGTAACAGCACGGGGAAGGACAATGACTGAAGAGACCCGACAGGTTGAAGGACACAGAACTATTTTAGCATGAAATCAAGGAGAAGATAAGTGGAAGTGTGGAAGATGGAGCCAGAGTGTCGCTGGCAGTAGGGGCAGAATGCAGCTGCATAGCTGGAGTCCCAGAAAGAAAAAGAGACACAACCTTGCGGTGGGTGGGGAAAAGGCATTATTTTAGACAGAACGGACATTTTATGATGACTATGTGTCAGGTTGATAGCTGAACCAATTCTTGCCAGTTAGTACTAACTTTCTATAGGTGATTACAAACTATTACTCCTAATAAATAGTTAATGGAAATGGTGTATAATAAAGAAAAGAGATTTATAAAACTTTCATTCATTTAACCACAGGTTATTTGGAACTAAATTTATTGTCATATATCTTGCAAAAATAAAATTAATGTATTGACAACAGAGAATGCAGTAAAGCATAGGTCTTAACCAGAGAATAACAAAAACTTTGAGGGTAGAATTTTAAGGGACAATTATAGTGTTGATTAGTTGTGATGTTTTCTTATAATTTATGTTTTTAACAAGGTAAACATTCTGTGGAAAATAAACCTCTATTATTTATACCCCTGTTATTCACAGTTTAGGTGAGGAGAGAATATGTGTCTAAGAAGAAAAGATATAGACTGGGAGAGAATATATGGCTAGCTCATAGCCTATAAGGGGACCAAATATTTATAGTGGATTAAAGTTTCAATAAAACAAACAGCACAGGTTTGAAATCTACAAATCTGGAAGAAAACATGAATACAAATAAATAAATGGCCAAAATTACGTGAATTTTAATAAATAGTATCGTTTAAATGCCAATAAGAAGACATTTAAGCTTGAGGAGAATAGTGGACATTGGTTGGTTGCTTACCTAGCATTGTTTTCCAATGTCTGGCTCCTACTAGTTATGAGAATTTCCTTCAATCATCATTCTTTTTCCCCACACTTCACAACTATTCCAGAAAAAACTGACATTACCCAAATTCCAGAAGTGAGCTCTGCTTTGCTAAAGGCCAATAAGGGCAATGCCATCCACCTCTACACAGAGTTTGATTTAGAAGACGTTCTAGAGTCATAAACATGGGCCATTAGTCCTTGCCATCAGAGATTTGTTCAGGGTCAGCCACATGACCTACACCAACGGGACTGGATGAAGATTCTAGGTCATGGAGTTCCACACGAGTCTTTAAAAATAGATACACTGGAGATGTTCTTGCTACTTCTATGGATGTACAGATCAACGTTACTACAGTCATTTTGATATCATAAGGAAGCCTGTGTAAAGATGAAACTGATCTTGTAGAATGTATAGCAGAGATCTCTGATGACATCCTTTTTAGCTGTGGGCCTTCCAGTTACTGAGCCAATAAGTCCTGTTTATTGCCTAAGCCATTTTACATTGGTTTGTTTGCCACTTGCAACAAAGACAGATCCTAAAATGTTTCCCATGCAATGTAAACACAAAAACAGAGTTCAATATTAGGATCTTTTCTTCCAAATAACCTCTCTCTATGATGTCATGCCCTGTAGATTATTTTTCAGTTCAGTCTTGCCGTAACTCAATTTCTCACCAAGCCATTTAATATATTTTTCTCCTTTGCAGAATACTACTATAAAATTGTTTGTTTATGAGTAAAATGTAACATCTATAATTTCCTCTCAGTCCAAGTCACCAGTTGTAAGTGTATTCTGACCAATATAGATTACATATACTATTACTTCTGGAGAGACTTTAATTGTTGAAAATGTATTAGTCTCCTTTTCATAGAATTTATTTGTCAAATAATGAACAATTTAATTGAGAACTGCAATATTTTTATTGTTTTAACTAACAAACTAACATTTTCATAATGCCTTTTTAAAAAACAAACATATACTAAAAGGAAAGGACTACTCAAAGTTAGAATAAATTTGAATCAGGTTTCTTAGTTTAAGATAATTAAAATAGTCCAAACAACAACAACAACAACACTTGTTGGACTCAGAGATCAATTGTGGATAACAGGAATAAAGAAGTTTCCCAAGATACTTTCAATTTAGAGAACTTGGATACAGTTCTTCACAACACCACGAACCAATTCTATCATTGTTAAATTTTTTCTGGAATATATCCTCACTTTTCTGTTCTCCTGAACCTTGATGGGGGTGGGGGTGGGGATGAAATTAACAGGCAAATTCTCATTTTGGCAATCAAATATCAATCAGATTTAGAAAAAACATATTGACAAATTCTAGAATGTTTGCAAAACTATTATTAGGTTAAAAGTTGTATTTTTACAACTTGAACTAGTTTGCCCAAATTGTTTGAAAGTGAAGGATACCACCCTATGATACATTATTTATAGGAGCTGTGAAGGTATTAGGAAAACAGGCTTGAAGTAGTGCATTTGCATTCAAACACAGCTTTACTGCCATACAAAACAGTGCCTCTCTTGAAAAGGAAATTGTTAATAAATCCAGTACTTTATGGCTTTGCCTTGTAAAAAGCTTTTTGGGGGGAGGAGGGGTTGTTTTCCCTTGATGGAACAGGGCTGTCTTTGTGCTGCTATAGCAAAGGGAAGAATGACTAGGGAGTCAGCAATACACTAGTAATGTTTTAGATTGATGTGTTTTATCACCCGTGGAACTCAGATGAAACACTCCTGGTCTTTTTAATACTCTTTTTTGGAGGCTGAACTTCAAATTTCCTCTTTTATGTGACAGGAATTTAAAGAGCCTTTAGAGTCCAGACGCATCCACTATGGCAATGCCATACCCAGCAGTCTTGACATCTGCACAGGCCTTCTGTGTCCCTGGTAGATACCATGCCACTGTTGGAAACGTGTCATTATCATCAGATGAGCCTCCATGTGGAAAAGCCTAGGGTAAAGCAGCTTCTGCGTTAAGACAAGCATTTCCAAATACTGCACATTAAAATAACAGTGGCCATGAAAAATAACGAAATTATTTGAAGTAAATTATAGGTACGCCTACCCAGTAAAATAAAAATATAATTGCTAGAAATATGTAGGCTTAATATTTAAAAAAGCTTTGCAACCTGAACATACGAGAATTGGATGAATACCAACTGAGAGTAGATAATAATTCCTTTGAATAACCTGTTTGCAACCTATGGCATCACTGTTCTTATATAAAATCAGTCAGAATCAAAATCGGGCAAAAAAACCCCAACAATTTAACTGGAGATAAATGACAGTCTGTGTCTAATATTTTGTAATTAGTACATAGAAAACCAAATTTCTAAAATATTTTGTACTTCACTATTTTTTTTTTCCTGTTCAGCATATAACCACAGACATACGGAACCAGTCTCTCAGAAAAACAATAAAATTAGTTACTCATCATTTTTTCAGGTCTTTTGGTTCCTATTGCTTTGAGGGCATTAACTATTCATATACAAAAAATAATAATAAAAATGATGAGTTCATTTTCATAAAAAATATCTTTTATGAAATAAAAGTTATTTACAGATATTAGTGAAATATACCTTGCCTGGTTCTTCTGACTTGTGTCAGAATGGAATGCTTTTAAAAGCTGAAAACCCTCCCCAAGTAAGGAAACATTAAAGGACAGTTAAAAAAAAAAAAAAAAAAGCATTATTTCTAGATCACTTGTCTCTGTTTGTCTCAGGAACATCATGAGTTAATGAGTCAATGTTAAGTCCCTTGGCTATCCATAATATCATAGAAGAGAATGCAAGAGTATATGGAGGAAAATTATCTAAAAACACATATAGGTAAGTATCTGATATCTTTTGTCACAAAATAAAGGAAAGAAAATAGGAATTATTATGACTGCATATCATATCTTAAGTTGGGGCCTATCAAATTTATCATAGAGTGACGGTTTCTTATCTTTATCTAATAACAAAATTTTTAAATTATATTTTCCCTTCTTTCTGCATCTTCATCTATCTGTGCCTTCCCATGAGGTCTAATCTAGCAGAATTTTGGTAGGTTGTATAATGTCTTTTTTTTTTTTTTATTGTTTAAGTCACCCCTATTAACTTTCAAAAAAAGTTATTAAACTTTTTTATTGTTCAAATCTCAGGTTAAATGATATTTTCTTTGGAAAGACTTTTAAAATAATCTCATCCTCCTTCCCCCACCTGATGATCCTGTTGATCCTATTGGCTTCATGAAATCTTATATTATCATAGTACTTGCTATGCTGATTGGGAATATGTTATTTTCCTATATACATATAGCACCTTCAAATTAGCAGCTGTCAATGTGAGCACCATATTGGTATCATCTGGAGATCTTTTAAAACTATTAAAATGCCTGAGTCCCACTTCTGGAGATTTCAATTCATTTGGTCCAGGATACGGCTTAGGTTTTAATATATCTTAAACATTTCAGATATTTCTAATATTTAACCAGCTTTGAAAACCATTGTACCACACAGTGAATTTAAAATGATCAGGGTTCTCATTGTAACCTGTGTCTAAAAACATGTCTGGTATTCAGGGGGCACTTAGCAATAGTATTTGAATGAACAGACATAAAGTCTGTTCTTGTTTGAATAATAATAGAAATAATATTATGATCATTGCAAATTTTAAGAGGGTTTTATAGATTACAAAACACTTTCATTTCTATAGGCTCATTTCTTTGAGAATATTTTGGACAGAGCAGGCACTTGAATTAAATAAAGCTGTGGATAAATAGCAAGATACTGATTTTTATGCTGAGATGTACAGTATTCCCTGAAAAAAACGAGAAAAAAATCATTAGCTCCTTTGTAACAAAGGTCAAACATTTCTTCAAATTATCATCTTGGCCATAGAATTTATTTTTCAAGAGTAGAATATACCAATTTAATTAAACACACATACAAATGGGGTGAGTTTTATATATAGTATATGTGTGTGTAGTATATACTTTTCCATATTTCCATATGTTTTTGAGGTAAGATAAATTTTACGAGTTTATGAAAAACTTTTAGAGTAGCGTTTCTGAGAGGTAATAATATGAGCATAGCTGGTAGTGTTTACTCTGGGTCAGATACAACACTCAATCATTAATATTTCCTCTCATGTCATATTGATTATATTCTACTTAGACTCCACTGGCACTTGAACTAAAACACTAATTTGATTTGACATCTCAGTTGAGAATGTTATTGAACCAGAAATCAATCATCCACTGATAACTACTTAAATGTCTTCTATTCCTCACTAACATTGCTACCTAACCCCATCACAAATTCTTTTCATTTTTAAATTTTCAATTAGAGATAATATTTAAAAAGTTAGAAGACTTGTGGAATGATCTTAAATTCATCATAGTTATTTATGTAATTCATTGAAGTACACAATAAATATTTAGGTATCTAATAGACGCTATTATGAAGGTATCTTCCTAGTCAGGGAAAATGGACAGAGGCAGCTTGTAAATAATAAATTGTCAGCAGGCCATAGTACTAACTGAAAATTAAAGAGGCAATGGAAAGAATACAGAGGGCTGAGTGCCATTTTATTTAGTTTATTAGATATCATGTGCAGAGAACGTATATCTAAAAGAAATCACTTCAATTCATGTCAAACAATTGTCATATTACCAATGACAACTGTTTGACATGAATTGATTTCTTTGCTCTTATCCTGTTTTATAAATTAATGTGTTTATTTGCTTTCATTGCCTTTCGCCATTGCCATTTTGTTCTCTAATCTAAAAGCAACTATTCCAATGTACTCAGTGCATGTCATATTGTTTGCATGTGTTCTTATAAACTATTTTTGATAGGGTGAATTATTTGTAGTGAATTTATAGATCTCATTTTCTTATTCACATTTTTAAAAATTCAACGTTATGCTTTTTTATGTGTAAATGTAGTCAATTGCTTATAAGTTTGGCACATGATAGCAGAGAGTGCATTCTCCATTTTATTCATCCATTCTAGGGGTCATACTTAGTAGAAGACAGAGTCAGCCAAGGTTCTTCAGATAACTTGGTAATCTATATATTTCAAGTCTATGCAAAATTATGTTTTTTCTGTTACTGTTTTTTGAATCATAGATTCTCAATATAGAATTAAATTATAATATCATCCAGTAAAACCCATTCTTCAATTCTTGCATTCCCTCTGCAATTGGCACGCTGACACATGTGAATAGACTACTTGATATTGACTGAAATAGCCCAATACAGAGTTGGACAATACTGACTATTTAAAAAAGTTCTTTTTTTATTAGTAAAGAAATAAATCTAGTGGAAAATGAAAATGGATAGGATGATGGGCAAAGGAGTGTCTAAGTAAGTAGAGATGTGCCATGAAATAACTTTAGAAAAGTGGAAATGTATTCACTAGGAAGTTCAGCTAGAAAGAGAACCCAGAGGGGGAATAGAAGTCTCTGAAGTCCATTAGTCCAACTACTGTAAGAGTAGAATTTCCACAAACTTAAAGGGTAAAGTAACAAAGAAAATTATGCAGTCTCCAAAGCCAAAGAGAAGTTAGAAGTAATTATTGATCTTAGATTTGTATCCAGAAAATATTTCATTATTATTAGGCTGATGGCATAGCCTAAAATGATCTTTAAACTGTATCGGAAACTCACTATCTTGCATTATGTATGACTTGTGAAAGAAGTGGGGTTCCCTTTCTTGTAAGTGTTTTCAAAAGAACAAATGGAAATGTAAGTTACAGAAGGTAAAGCTTTCAAGTTGTGTTGCAAAAAGAGGTACAAATTATTTCTGTGGAGAAGAAGTGAGTTTCCATTATGCAGCCTGAGCAAAGAAAAAGTGCAGTCACCTCTAAGACTCTGCAAGGAACTATTCTGTACTCTAGGTTCTTACATTGTTTTTCATAAGCACCAAAAACAGAGAGCTCTAGGCATTTCCTGAGTGGGACAAATTTGTAACAATTCAGTTGTCTGTATTAAGTATTCTTAGACTTGCAAATGGAGGTTTTGAGAACAGAAATGAGGTTATCATATGTCAATATCAGGGACTGGTTTATATTAGGTTGGTGCAAAAGTAATTGCGGTTTAGAAAGTTGAAAATAATTACAAAAACCACAATTACTTTTGTACCAAACTAATACAAAGCCTAAACAATGAACATTAATAAGTTTATTATAGAAAGTGAGGCCCTAGGATTTTTAGAATTAGTTGAGAATAGAGAAAGCAAATTAGGAGTTGCTAAGAAGGGAATATAAAACAATGCAAACAAAATTTAAAGAAAATGAAAAATCTGAAGCTCTGAGAAAGATAAAAAAAAGAATTAACAAAGAACAGCTGACAGCATTATCTACTGAATATAAATAATTCTACAGAATATTAACAGTAATAAAACAAGGCATTTGTGACATGATATGGTAAAACTAAGCAAAAGCAAGACCAATTTTTAAGCATGTTAGAATGTAAAAAAAAGATAAGGATATCATACTATTATACAAAAAAATCCCCACTCATGACAAACACTGAGTGACTACCGCTTTTTTTTTAAAATTATTATTAACGATGACAATTCTAGCTCTACTTTGTTCCTCACATCTCCTAGCAAACAAAAAAAAACAAACAAAAACATTTTAGATACCCAATCATCAAATTGCCATGCTTCCTGAGAGATCCTAAACCAAAACAGATACCCCACTTCCTTAAGCCCTTTCTAAATCACTCAGGAAAATCACATATCCTTTCTCAAGCCCATTGTAACACCTCAATGAGACACCCCATAGATCACTGTGTTGTATGGTCTCCCTCGCTGCGATAAGTCAGTAAATCTAACTTTATTCCATACTAACTAAGTCATGTAGGATAAGCCATCATTGTATATCATTAGACCAGGAAGGATGTTCAACTGTTGGCAGCCTCTGATATGACATGAAAATATAGGAATTAATTACAACAGTTGGAGTGCTATTTTTGGAATGTGCCTTGACTAGACTGTCATTGTTAGACATCTGAAATAGTATATATGACAAACAAAAATAATCTACATTTAAATTCATTTTCAAGCACTTTTACTTTCCTCTACCAAGACAATACCATGTGACCGACAGGGATGCGCCTTCAACCTAGTTCCGGAAGAAGACACATAGAGCACATCCCCAGTTCATCCATACTTTGGAACAGAACCTCAGCTGAACTGTGGTCCTCAGATAACATACGCAAAAAATATCCATCAATTGTTTTAAGCTCCTAATATTTTGGGTTGTTTATTATGACAGCAGAAGATAACTAATACATTGAGTTTCTGGAACAAAGGTACATTGGGAGTGGAACATAGAGTCAACCTTTTCCTTATGCAGCATCCAAGCCATTATGTATATAATCATACAATAATATCTACTTCTTTGTGACTCATTTAACCTCCTTGAATCTTTCTCTTTCTACCTCATGTCATATACAAATCTGGTTTCTACAGTACATTTGTGATATCTTTGGCATATGGATCATTATTATTTTTGCAACTTGAATTCAGCCACATCCCTGGGTACTTTTATGATCCATGTTGATAATCCATTTGTGGTAGATTAAATATGGAGACCATATATATATATATATACATAGGTGTATATATATATGATCATCTCTTATTAAGTTATGGATTATATTTTCACTCCATGAATCTAGGCTAGCCTTCTGACTTGCTATGACCAATAGAATGTGGTGGAAGTTATTCTGTGTAAATTCTAGTATGTGGACCTCAGTAAGTTTTACAGTTTCCAACTTCACCAATTTAGAACATTACCCTAAGGCCATAATATAAGGAAGCCAATCTAGCCTACTGGAAGGAAAAAACAAGATTTTCCAGACAAATGTCAACACTGTCAGACATGTAAGAAATGCTAATTTGTTATTAGTTTAAACCACTACATTTGGGGTTGTTTGTTACAACAAACAAGTTAACTTAACATATCATCCAACGATCTCAATATGCTGTTCTTTAATAACATCATTCTCAACAGCCTTCACTTCTCCATAACTTCTCTTGGCTATAGTTTCAAGCTTAGTATCATTTAGACTCTCTGATCACTTTAGGTCAAATATTTTACTCCTACTATAACTTACTATTTTTCTTTTTTCTCTCAGCCTTCAATCTCTTTGTAGCTTCATTTTCTCCAGGTATAGTTTCCTTTGACCCTCCTGTTTCCTGGCCATACTAGAAAATAATGTTTCTGCAAATATTCTGAATATTCCGTGGATACTTTCCCACCAAAACCTTCAACATGTATTATTAACAAAATCAACTGACCTTCTGCATTCTTCCAGAGTTTTCTATTAGATAGATAGACAAACAGATAGATAGATAGATATAGGCGCTACTATCTACCCAGTCACAAATAATTTCTCTCTCTCTCATTACCTTTTTTACCCCAACAATCACACATGCAAATTTTATTTTATTTTACCCATTTTATATGCTGGGAAACTGAGGCCAAGAGAGATTAATGACTTGTGCAGAGCTTGATGGGCAACAAATCTTAGAGCCAAGATTTGGATGTATCTGATGTCAAAGGCTGTATACTTAGTCAAACTTATTTTTAATTTTTATATTTTAATATTATCTGAAATGGAACATAAATATGAAATTATAAATAGATGTGTTGAAAATAGTAGGCATTCTTCTAGCTCTGCAATTAGACTTTTGACTGTTGGTCATTACTTGAAGAACTAAGTTTAGAGTGTGTTAAGTTAGTAAATGTAAACTACTTTCTGGTTTGTTTATAGAGACTTCTTTTGAAAAACAGTTAAATATTTTAATAACGTCTTTGATTACTACTTGCTTATGCTTCTGAGTTATATGAACATTTAAAATTTAACTTAAGAAGTAATAAAGGTCATTTGATTTGATTTATATTTGTCATGTTTTAGAGGAAGTATATAGTAAACTTCCTGAGGCTTTTTCTGTAAAGGGAAACTGTACTTGTAAATTTTTAAGTAATATAATGGTAATGAAAGTGTAAATTTCTATTTTTATAATGTTAACAAGGTATAGTAATGTTAGCAAAATGAGAAAATCTACTTGTATATATGGTTGATTTACATTTTCATGTTTTTTTTGTAATTAAAAAAATAATAAAAGTATCAGTTAAGTTCAATTAAATAAAAATGGGAAATGAGATTGAGCTTAGGATATATGATAGCCAGCATCCAAGATGTTTCTTAAGGATCACCTCTTATTCTCTAACAACCTATCGTTTCTTTTTATCTTTGTGTTTTCAGCACTCCATCTGGTTTCGTACCCTAGTGATAATGTTTTTGTGGATCTAGAACCTCTAACTGAAATCTGAACACTGGTTTTTCATCCTTGCTTTATTTGGCATTGTCTGACTCCTCACTGCCAATTTTTATCTCAACTGGGTTATCACTCAGATACTATTACACTTGACAGTGATAATTATCCTTTACTCATAAAGAAATCTGATAGGTAGACTACAGAAAAATCCAAATAATAGCCAGGTCACCAATTTATCTAGGGAAACCACTCTGTAAATACTATGAAAGTGAGTTTTTTAGAAAATGTCTACATAAGTCCTCATGCACATTTAACCTCTATTTTTCTGTGTGTCAAGTCTTCATTCCTGCTCCAAGGTGAGGTGGCAGAGGTCTGAAGATAGCCCTTTCTTGTCCTTAGAAAACTTGGATCCAGGGAAAGCACTCCTGTCTCCTGCCAGTTAGTTTTTCATTCAAGAAATATTTCTTGACCCCCATGCTATACCCAGCATCTAGGTGTTCCCTAGAATCACAGAGGATACGTTTTAATATTCTTCTACTAATCAAGTCTTTAAATATGAAGATTTCATATATAAATTTATCTTTTAAATTTTAAAACTAGGATGAAAGCCATTCATGTTTCATTTGTGCAGGACAAATCAGTTCAGGAAATCTCATGTATAGCACGGTAACTATTGTTAACAATTCTGTATTATATATTTGAAATTTGTTAGGAGTTTAGATCTTAAGTATTCTAACCACAAAAAAGACAAGGTAATATGAGAGGTGTCAGATATGTTAATTTGATTGTGATGGTCATTTCACAAAGTATATGTATATCAAAACATCATATCTTACACCTTAAGTATATACAATTTCTTTTTGTCAATTATTCTCCAATAAATCTAGAAAAAAATGTAAAATGCTTATTATCACTCTCTACCGATACATTAGGAGTTGGTAAGAGAGGAAAGAATACGCTGTGTATTTCTGACTTTGTAAAACTTATAACCCAGTGGACAAAAAAGAAACGTAAATAGAGCATAATATATTCTGAGAGTGCTATAATAAAAATATGCACAAACTACTGAGGGATACTGAGCAGAAACTGAATAAGTTTGCAAATAATATTTTATTATTTCTTGCACTGCATTCCTAATTGTTTGATGTTTGGTTTCTGCTTTTCCCATGCCTTCTGAATTCCCAGGATAAAAGATACTTATTTAAATACGGCTAATCACAGTTTAGTTGTTTAATTAATATTTTTTTAAACAACTTAGTTATAATGTACAAAATGACCCATGTTTAAATGGCATTTTTCAACTAATTGGTAAAACATACTTTATTCCTTAAATGATCTTGGGTTTTGTAGTTTTAGGTGTCAAAGTGTTTTATAAAGGATTTTGTAGGTAAATATGGGCATAATATGTGCACAATATCTACTGGACATTTTAAATCAGAGCATCCCATGTTACATAATAATAAAAAAATGCTTGGGAGACGTCCTATTCTATAGCTTCATTAAGCCTTGATTTCCAGCTGAGTTTCTCCCTTTTTTCAAAAGGATCTTAATATTGCAAGCCTGCTGGCAATCACTGGTGAGTCTCTAGCTCATCAGTGAACAGAACAACCCCAGCTCTTCTCCTTTCCACGAGGTCCTCCCCTGTGCCCATGCATGGCATATCTACTGCCTTTCTTAAGATTGTTTTCATGGTTTCTATTTTTATGTTTATCATTTTTATATTTTGTTATTATGTGAAACATGTGTCATACTATAAACTATTAGTTTCATTTTCTTTGCACTATAGCTTATATGGTACCACAATTATTTATTTCTTTAAATACATACTTTTGATTGTACTAATAATGATCTAAGGGCTACTAAATAGGATGACTAACATATATTAAAATAGTCAATAAACAGTAAAGAGAAAACACATCCACATGCAAGAGCAACTGAAATATAACATTTTGGATTAAATTTTCTCCAAGAGCAAGTATAAGTTTGTGAACAATAATGTGGACTGCTCTGCTGTAAAATGAGTTTATCATAAGCACGAAAGGCAGAGAGCTTCTTTCAGCTACTTCCCACATTAATAGCTGAATTGTATTTTACCATCGTCTTCCTTATATCTATTCTCTCTCTCTGCCTATATACTTTCAGTGACTCTTTCTGTGAGGTCTCATTCTTTCTTACTGGGATTGGTACTTCACAATTAAACATGTATACCTAAAGATGTACACACAAAGACATAAACACATACCATGGAAAATAGGTAACAGGCTTTTCATACTTAGGTGTCTACAGGAAAAATGATATTACCTCTAATACCTAAGGCCACAGAAATTATGCATCATGTTCTTAGATAATTTGCTTTTAGCAAGGGGTGTTTTTTGATATTAAATGCATGTAAACTAAAAACATTATTAAGGAAAGTTAATGAAGCACGTGATAGAACATAAAAAGTACTCACACTGAAAACAAAATTTGGAAACAATTTGATACTTAAAATCTGATTCCTGTACCTAGAGTAGTCATGGTTCTCTTTATCTCCTTTAATATTAGATATCAAAATAAAAATAAAATTCAATCAATTAAATTTAACCTCATTTTAATTTTTCAATAAGAAATTAGACCATCAAATCATCACCTCAGTATCATTGGAATCTTATAAAATATTGAATACTATGAACTTCTGATTTGTATATTTCTCCAGCCCTCAGCTCTGACTTATTTTGAATAATTATTCAATGTATTTTTGTTGCAAGGAATATACTGAGGGTGCCAAAAAATGTATACACATTTTAAGAAGGAAAACTATTAAAAGTGTAATACTCAATAAATACCGATAACAAAAGATCACTACAAGTCACGTTTGACTTCTGTAATTACAAGAGGTGCTCAAAGTGGTTACCATCAGCGTCCAGACACATCTGATTATGGAGAACCACTGCTTGAGCAAAGTTGACAATAGTGTCCACTTGTATGCATTTTTTGGCACCTCCAGTATATGTGTGTGTGTGTGTGTGTGTGTGTGTGTGTGTGTGTATAATTATTTCAGAGAACACATATATATCAAGTCAGTATATATTTTGAAAGAATATATAATAATGTTATATATAATTTTCTAAATCTGCATATTTTTAAAATGGATATAATTTGAATATAGAGTGATGCATGCTATATTTTAAAATATCTCCAATAACTGATCTTCACCAGTTAATTTTTCTTATATTTATCAACAAAGATTTCTTCATTAATTATGTATTTATATGCAGTATAGAAAACATACATTTTTTTCCCCAAAAAACAAACAATGAGCAAAAAAAGAAACCTGGTTTGTTAGACTGCCTCCCCTCAACAGAGAGCTGTGGAGCCAATGACTGATCATAAGGAGCTCATCCTGATGAGGGGAAGCACCTGCCTCTGTGGCAGCTGCTGGAAACCAAATGCCACTAACGCCCTTAAGGTATGTTCTCCCAAAAATCTACAGGTGAAGTGGTCGGGAATAGACTACCAACAGGCATTAGTTTTTGTTATTATTTGCCATTACTGAAATTTCATGACTTTCCAGTCATTTCAAAAGTTCAGCAACTCATTTCAGCTTTACCACAAGCGTCCTAACTGAATTGAGCCAATTATACTGTATAAATTGCAATACAAAGCAGTGACAATATCCTGCGTCCTCACCCACGTCTGACTCTAGAGGCCACCTATCACATATCTGTACTTTAATGCCAACTCTCTGATCTGCTGACCTTAAAAAAATACACAGCCAGATTTTTCTCCAGCCAAAATGGGTTTATTAAGAACAACAGAGAATTGCAATTTGGAACATGCAGTCTAATGGCAAGTCCAGGGAACAAAGGGGATCGTTCTTTTATATAGGAAAGGGGAGGGGAAGAGAGGAGGGCTTAGAGGGGATATTGTTACAGATTCCATTGGAAAAAACTGTAAGTTCAAAGTTTACTGGCTTTTCATTGGCTGAGTTTTAACCATCTTTCTTTGGGTGAGTGATTGCTAAGTGAGGCGAAGATCTTCTTTCTCCTTGCTGGAGTAATAGAGTAGAAAACCATGTTGCTGCTGGAAATGGAAAGTATGTGTTCCTGTTTGGGATAATTGATGATGAACAGTAGGGCCGAACTTCACCACGGCTCTCTCAGATTCTCTTTCTACCCGGCAGAGTCAGGCCCAGATGCATCCTTGGGGAAATCTACCTTGTCTTAGTTTTGTATGTGTGTTATATGTACTCACATCACTTGTATTTTTTTTCTTGCATAGCACATATCACAATAGTAACTAATTATTTATAAATTTATCTGTAAAATATTTGTTTTTTCCTAGATTGTAATTTCCAAAAGGAAGGGATCATAATTCTCTTGCTCACAGATATATCTTTAGCACCTAGCATACAGGTACTCAGTAATTATTTGTTGAATAAAATAATAAATTTCCATATATATTACAAATAAAGGAAAATGAAGCATGGACTATGGGATTTTGGAAAACCTGAATTTTTATCTCTTCTTCCATTACCTAGGGGTGTTCTTGTAGACAAATCTGAAATTTCTTAACTGTTTTTTGAGATAATTTATCTAAATGCTTACTAAAATATTTTAAGTCATTTTATATTCAGAATGTACTTGGTAAATAAATATTAACTGAGAGTAACTTATTATTATACCACAATTTGAGGGGATAAGCATCAGTAAATAAAAAGCCATTCTATGGGCAAAACAGTTTAACATTCCCAGTTGTTACTGGGAAACAAGTATAAATAGGATTCAGTAAAAAGTCAGGGTTTGGAGCTCCTGCATCAGTTTCTGACAGACGTGGACTTTGACTGAAGCTGCCTTAATGTTCCCCTCAGCTTGATTAAATGTTACACGGGTTTCTTCCTCAATATAGGTCCCTTACCTCCCCTATTTTTAGGATATTGACTTTGGAAAACTTGCCGTTATAAATTATTTCTCTGCCCATTTGAAATGTATATAAATCTTCTAGCCTCTTGTCACTTTTATGACCCACAGAAGGTCTTTGTCAAGGACTGGGAATCATCTCTTTGAAATGCAATCATCAAGGAAGATAGCATCCCTATTTTCTAGTGGCTGTGCAAAAGCAGTAGCCTAACTTTGATGGGTTTCATTTAGTGAACACAGATGGACTAATCCCTGAGGGAAAATAAAACAAAACAAAACAACAACAACAAACAAAAAAATCTTTGCAAACTCTGAAAAACCTTAATGTGCTCAACAAATCCCAACCTCAGCCTAATGATCTCCAGTACTTTTTCTTTACGCTGAGAGTTCTCAGTAGCATATTCAAGGGTATTCCTGCACGATCCAAAAAATATCAAGTTCTCACTATCAGTCTGAGTTACCTGATAAAAGGGAAGGTGGGAATAATAAAATGGGGGGAAAACAAAAATAGTTCATGTTCTGGCCATCTGATCTGGGCAAACATTAGCATTATGATCCTCGTTTTTTCAAGGATTGTAGTCACATCAAAATCCACTGACAAATTGGATCTTAGAAAATAAGGTCCATATTGTGAGCGGCAATGTGCTGTCAGAGAATATCATCGGCCTTAATTTGATAGAGGTATTCAGAAAATTGAACTTCAGAAATTGGGATAGTACTTTATTGCCAAGTCTATTACTTTTTATCTAAGTGTTATGAGAACGGACTCTTTGAAATCTTCATACTCCCCCTAATTGCCTATGGGTTACAGGCTATGATATTCATAGTTGGGTGCTGATGATCTTAACCCATTCAATTTCTTCTTTAATTTCCAATATTAAGTATTCATTCTCTCCCCGTTCTCTCTCTCTCTCTCTTTATTTATTTATTTTTTGACAGAGTAGACTAAAATTTTCTCTGTTGGATAATTCTCATTTATTCCTTCTTTAGAAATTGTTGGTCTTATTACATTTCCCATAACTTTACACCTGTGTTACACAAACAGCAATGCATATCAGATTCATATTTCCAGACAGTTATTGACTCTTTTTCAACTGCTATTATATTTGATCTCTAAATGCTAATCTACATTCCACAAAATGCTTCCCCTACAACCTGTGCTGCAAAGAAATAATGGAAGAGAACACTATATTTTCTTAACATTATCAGTTCCAAGATCAAGATAAAACTCTTTCAAATATATAGAATCTAACACCAGGCAAAGCTAAAATTACAGAGTGTGTTTACAGTTTTTGTTTTTGTTTTGTTTTTTTAGTGTTTCAACCCATTTAAACTTCATAAATAGCTGTTTTTAAAATTTCCAGTTTAGTATATATAGTCAATGCAGAACATTTCTCAGAATAATTATGAATTGTTTGAATATGGTCTGAAATGATAGCAGCTGTTATTTTGAATGACAAGGCAGGTTTTGTAAAACAGCAAATGTATTATACTGGTTATTTGTCTCCTCATTGTGCTGAAAATTCCAGGTGATTAAATCCTTAAAATGTATTTTAGAATTGGATGATTAAATCTCCTCAGGTAATTTAAAACCTTTAGAGACATAATACCATAAAAAGCTTTTTGATATCTTTGATGTTATTCTATCAAAAACAAATTATTTTTTCAGTATACATATCCCAGCTTACTATGGATCCTATCTGTCGATATCACAATACGACAGCATTCAGACACTTGTTATCTGCAATGGCAGGGTGTCTGCTATTTGTCACTAAGCAACATTCAGAAACAATTTTCCCTTTTCTATTATCATGCAAAATACGTTCAGGACAAGAAATGCACACAGAGAAAATTACTCCTCTGGTGAGGTATTTTGACACAAAAAATCTTTCCTCGTCAAAGATGAAAAGCACCTTGTCACTCACTTCTAATTACTACATCCTTTCTGTCAATGTAGAGAGAAGCCAACTCCCTGTGGCGACATCACAAAAGCATTTACCAACATGCAGAGTTGGATCCGGCCTGTGAGCAGGGCTCGCAGTGCCCATCCAGGTCTGAGTCAATGCAACCTGATATGGATGGTCTTTAATTATCACTATTCATCTTCTCTAAAGTCAAAACAGAGAATTTTGTCTTTCTGCATGAATATTTGCTGTATTATCTTTGTTATCAATGGATACCTTCCTTTCTTATACTTTCAGGTATGCTAAGGCATTCAAGTGTAATGATTGCCAACATTCACATTGCAAAATAATTTTGAAGAGTTGTAAACTTATTAGATGTTAAAATAAAGCATTTCCTGTTCTGTGATTGTGATTAATATCCGTAACCCAATTAGTTGGGCAGGAATGGAAGGGTGTGAAGGTGGTGCTGAAAAGATGCAAAATCATTAACCACACATGGAAATTACTTCCTTAGAAGAATTATAATTCTGGCCACTCACTTGCAACAGATTTTCCAGTCAGGACATTATGAAACAGGAAGAAAAATAATCATTAGTGAGAAAACCAGGAATAATATTAAGGCTTTCAGGAAATCCACTTTGTATTGAAGCCAGATTTATATGGAGGATCTGTGAATAATGAGGGTGGATGCGATGCTGGGACCTCAGGGCTTTCCTCTGACAACTTTAAGTTTATGATGCCATTGCTAAAACCTTCTGTAATACCTTTGTCCCCAGGCCTGCCTTGCAGAAAAAAATTCTAAGGAAAGGCATGCACAATGTATTATCAGAGGAGTAAGGAAAGGAATTGCTTTCATTCCCTGACCATTCTTTATTGCGATTTGCCTTAATCTGTTATTTTGATTCAAATCAGTTATGCTACATTTGATTAGCTGTTTCTCAAAAAGGGGTAACGCATTCATGCAGTAACCCTTTATTGAGGGGCTGTTACATGTCAGATCCCATATCATACTAGGCACTGGGAATAGTAAAATGAAGCAGAAACAATCTGTGTTCTTGAGAAATTAGTTATTCCATATCATATTTCCTTTATTTAGAAACATAATATCAGAATTTATAACCAACTTCTGATTCAAGGAGGACACTTATTACAATATTTGAAATGAAATAAAATGGATTGCCAAAGTCATTCAGTATATCCCCTGCTTTAACCTCTCTACCTCTAAACCTCTCTCAAATTGTTTTCTCTTCTCTCAACATGTTCCCTGAGGTAGGATGGTACCACAAAATTTCAGTCAGAAGGCTTGGAGGCAGACTTGTGTTATGTCACTTTCGCAAAGTACAAACTCAGAAATTTTTTTTTTACCTATCACAACAATATTAGTTCTCATTTACTGAATATTGATAATAAATGTTAGGCATGATGCTAAATGTGTATGTCTTACTCATGAAATACATATAACCACTCCATGAGGAATGTACTGGTGTCATGCTCATTTCCAGATGAGAAGGAACATTGAGGGTTAGAGTAATTAGGAATGTTATAGTATCAAAGTGCTAAGTAGCAAAGCTGGGAAGCAGGGTGAAGCCAGCTCATTTTGACAGCAAAACCCACACTCTTTCGGGTTACTTGGCCTCTTTCTGCTAATGTATATCCTCATTTAGGTTTTCATTTCATTTTAGCTACAGCCTCGAAACTAGTATATTTGCCTCCAGTCTTTTCTCCCCTCAAAGTCATCCTTATTCAGTTGCCATAGTGATCTATTTAAAATGTAGATCTGACCGTATTTCCCTGCTGCCTAAAATCCATCAACAGAACCTTGTGGAAATTTCAACAGGAGAAATTCACTAAAGTATAAATACCCACCTCCACCAGGGCTCACTTAACTCCTGCACAGGGTCATCACGTTCAGCATATCTTTCTTATCTTTTTTTCTAGGGAATACACTACCTTTGCACACATGCCCTATAATTTAATCAAGCTATGAAATGAAGGTATCTTATTCTCACAAAATGATTAAGGAGTTCTATTCAAATCTGAAACTAATTTTTCACAAAATTTTTATACTTTGATCTTATGGGAGCTATTAATGCTTAAAATATCAACTAGTATTGAATCTTTGCTTGTCTTACGAACTAAAGTAGAATCAAAAAGGCTAGGTGTTATTCTTCTCTCCTAACTCAATTAACCCATTGTTAAAAAAAAAAAAAAAAGGGCCCCAAATGGAGTCACTTGTGCTAAACCCACATCAGCAAACTAAGATTTAATATCTAACCTAATTGAAGTTTCAGCCTATCCCAGGATTGTGACCTATAACCAATTTGGAAATACATGGTCAGTACTAGTAAGGTAATCAATCACCCAATAGACATTTTCTGTACCCCATACAAAGATGACTTTGCCTGAAACTATCTGTTCTTTGCTAGAAACTTCCTTTTCCCACCCACTTCTGCCTATAAAAAACTTTCATTTTGTATACCTCTCCATAGCTCCTTTCTATCTGCTAGATGGGATGCTACCTGATTTATGAATTGTGAATAAAGTCAATTAGATGTTTAAATTTCCTCAATTGAGGAAACCATCCATTTCCTCTGACCAAATTTTAGCTGAGAATCTTGAATTACCTTTAAGCAAGGAGGTAGGCTTATATAAAAACACTTGGAAAACACTATGTGCACTTCAGTGAGCAAAATATGCTAAATATATGTTGGGTAAGCTAGAAAAATTAGAATATTATGCTAATCCCTTAACCACCTGACTCTTTGAGGGAAAATAAGAATTCATTATTATAAGAATTCAGTATCATAAACTGTGATACTTAAGGAAGTTAATACAGCATATTGATATTTCTGAGCTTTGCAAATAAGCAATCCAATTTCATTGAAACCATCTAATTTAAAAATAAACACAATTATCACATTAATGGAAATTTCAATTTATGCAAGATCCATTTTTTTCTCTACTAATATTTCATCATTCATACATTTGATCAAAATATATTTATTTTCTTGCCCTCTAAGCCCTGTGGCATTTATCCATGGATATTTGGTATTCGAAATATAAAGAATCTTGAGTCTTTTCAGTATGCATGACAAACTGGAAATTGATAACCTTTGTTCTACTTCGCTCAACGCATTTAATAATTGTGATCTCATTTAGTTTTTTGGACATGTGAAGGGAGAAGGAATTTTCTTCTGTTTCACAAAGAAGGAAAGCAGATAGGTCTGGTGATGGCACCCAGGTAAGAGACAGATGTTCATTTTAGAAGAAACTAACGATCACAACTGTGAAAGCTCATTCCTTATATGTGCCTGTGATTGAAATTATTATTTGTTCACAATTATTTGTTCCCTCTTTGCTCTTGCCACTTCCCTGTTCTATTAATCTTGTGGCCATGGTATTTTTCTTTAAGCTAGGAAATATGGATGAAATTGACAGTGCGCTAACTCCTAGGAAAAGTTTTGGGAAATGTTATATATTTCTGTTTGCCCTCTTTGTGTTGTCCTCTGACACAAGAGAACACTGCATTCCCAGTACAGCTGTCCTTCAACCTGGGTCCCAAATGAAGAAGAAACATAGAGCAGTTCCACATTATTACAGAATCTAGGGCTTCAGCCCTAACCCAGAGCTGATCTGATATGAACAACAAATAAATTGGTTATCGTAACATTAAGTTTGCTCTTTTACAGCATAAACTAGTAAAATTTGACTAATAGTATTGCCTTTCTACCTCTAGTTAGAAATTGATGTCAATTTCCACATTTTACCTGAAAGAATAGCAAAACCTCTTTGTAAAAGAGTTTGGTAATCAAAATTATGGAGGAATAAATTTAATAATAAATTTAATAAAAATAATTTTAGGAATAAATTTAAACAATGAAAAAACTTATACACTGAAAACTATAAAGCATCACTGAAAGAAATTAAAGACGACATAAATAAATGGCAAGATATTCTGTGCCCATGTATTGGATGACAGTTCTACCTAAAGCCGTCTATAGATTTAATGAAATCTCTATAAAAATCCCATTGGTGTCAATCTTTTAGTTTCTTTGTTTGTTTTTCAAAAAGAGAAAAACCCATGCTAAAATTTATATGGAATCTCAAGGCACTCTAAATAGCTAAAACAACCTTGAAAAAGAACAAAGTTGGAGGACTCCCACTTCCAAAATTTACTACACAGTGACAGTAATAAAAAAAGGCGGTATTGGTATAAGGACAGACATACAGACATATGGAATAAAATAGAGAGCCCAGAAATAATTCTTTGTATTTTTGATCCATTGATTTTTGACAAGGGTGTCAAGACCATTCAATGAGTAAAGAAGCATCTTTTCATAAATGGTACTGGAAAATTAGATATACATGGCAAAATAATAAAGTTGGACCCTTACTTTACACCATATTTGAAAAAAAAAATGGATCAGAGACCTAAACATAAAAGTCAAAACTAAGAAACTCTAAGAAAAAACCATAGTGGAAATCTTTATGAACTTGAATTTGTCAATTATATCTTGAATATGACACCTAAAGCACAGGCACCAAAGAAAAATAGATTTACTGAACTTCAAAAAATTAAAAATTTTTGTGCATCAAGTAGGAGAAATATTTGCAAATCATATATCTGATAAAAGATTATTATCCAAAACATATTAATAGCCTACAATACAACAACTATGAAACCAATAATTCAAAAATGGAGAAATCACTTGAACAAACATTTCTCCAAAGGAAGTAAGCAAATGGATAATAAAGACATAAAAAGATTCTCAATATCATTACTCATTAGGGAAGTACAAATCAAAACCACAACAAGATACCTTTGCACACCTATTAGGTTGGCTATTAAAAAAAACAAAAGGAAAAATAATATGTAGACAATGATATGGAAAAATTGGAATCTTTGTTCATTGTTAATGGGAAAATAAAATAATGGAGCCACTGTAGAAAAAAGTTTAGTGGTTTCTTGAAAAGTTAAATGTTGAATTATTATAGGACGCAACAATTTCACTCCAAGGTATATACCAAGAAGTACTGAAAGTGAGCACTCAGGCAGATACTTGCACACTAATGTTCACACCAGCATTATTCACAATATCCAAATGGTGGAAACAACATAAATGTCCATCAATGGATGAACAGATAAACAAAATGTGGTATATACATATAGGAGAATATTATTCAGCCTTGAAAAGGAAAAAAAAATTCTGATATATGCTGCAACATGGATGAACCTTGACAACATTATAAATTATGCCAGTGACAAGAAGACAAATACTATGTTTCAACTTATATGAGGCACCTAGAACAGGAAAATTCATAGACACAGAGACTAGAATAGAAATTACAAGGGGCTGAGGAAAAGGGAGCATGGGAAGTTATTGTTTAGTAGATATATTGTTAATAACTATATTATTACAGTTATAGTATAGTTATATTATATTGTTATAATAACTACATTTTCAATGCCTATAACTATATTGTTAATGGGTACAGAGTTCTGGATGATCCAAAGGTTCTGAAAATGGCAGTGACTACACAACATTGTGAATGATCTTAATGCCACTAAACTGTATAGTTAAAAATGGTTAAAGTGGTAAATTTTGTTATGTATATTTTACCACACACACACACAAAAGAAAGATTGGTAAATCCCTGATGTGGCCAAACTACAGGCCAAATTATTTACTGAGTGCAATATTATGTCCCAGATCCTGTGCTAAACACATAAAACCCATATTTTATTTGACGGTCACAAAAACTCTGAGAGGATATATTCTTCCTATTTTAATAGATGAAGAACCTGAAAGAGATGTTAAATAATTGACCACAGTTCATAGCTGCTATGTGACAGAGCCCAGAGCCTAACCCCCACCTGCCTGAACACAAAAACTATATTATTTTGGATTCACATGTTGTCTCCAAAATAAACATTTCCATCCCCACACTTACTCCCAGAATACTGAATGTCTTAAAGGGAGTAAATTACTTTTGTTAAGTCTTTTATTTTTAAGCACAATGCAAATGTTAGTTAATGTCATCGTCACAAGTCTGTACGTTATTTTTTACTCCTTTTTAAACATATGAAAAGTGAGATTTACTATCTATTAATCTCTAAAATGATAAAACAGAACGCTAGGCAGAGACTAGCTTTTATGATGAGGCAATCACAACTGCTGGATTGAGAGTGACACTCCTGATTCAATCTTGGCTCCACAGACTGCCTTGCTAGATGATGACGAGCAAGTTTTTTAACCTATCTGTATATCAGTCCTCTCATCTTTAAAATAGAGATGCTAGCAATATTATCACCATAGGATTTATACGAAGATAAAATGGAATTAATTAAGTTCTGAGATCAATGTCTGGCACAATAATATTAGCTATCACCTTTATCTTTGTTCCTCAAGCCCAGATTTCTGACACACTTTTAGTGGGTTAAATATAACCTTTGGCTGAGAGTATGTTTAGTGACTATCAAACACCAATAATTTTACAAACTAGACTATATATATTAAGTACACTATGGTATATTGGGTACGTATTTGTTTTTAGAGATTTGTGTCTCCATTGGACAGTTTGCTCTTCAAAATAAAACAAACAAAACTTTAGTTTTACTACCATTTAAGTTATGAAAAGAGTCTAGCATCTTGCATTGGGGATATGGTGTAGTCCAATGTTAGTTGATTTCAATGGCAATGATTTCACATGAATTGACTCATAGAGAAAATGCTGAAATTTAAAAATACCGTTTTAACTTTATGCTTTATAACAGCCTTTCATTGCAGAGGTAATAGGAGAATTGCATTAAAAGAGAATCTGCTGGAGCTGGATAGAAAAAGGGGAAGGGATTGAGAAATACAAATCGGTAGTTAAAAAAGTCACAGGGATGTACAGTATAGCATAGAGAACATAGTCAATAATGTTGCAACAAATATGTGTAGTGCCAGGTGGGTACTAGACTAATGGGAGGAAATCAACGCATAAATATATACATGTTTAACCACTATGCTGTACACCTGCAACTAATATAAAATAGCATTGAATTTTGACTGTAACTGAAATAAATAATTAAAAAAAACCAAAAGATTCTTAAGTATATTTAGAAATATATCAATATTTTCAAAATTGTAATCATGGGTCAATGAATGTTATTAGATTATTCTCAGTCCTTTCTGTATCTTTGGAAGTGTTTGTTAGGATGGAAAAAAGAGAGGAGACATAGGAAAAAATATTCTGAGAAAAGACCTCAAAATTTCATGGTGATTATCTCTAAATGTTAAGATTCTAAATGACTTTAATTTGTCTTTTTATATTTTTGTATATGTTCTACTTGTATATATTAAACATATCTTTCATTTATAACGATAAAAATGAATTGTTTTATAGTTACAAAAAAGAGAATCAGAGGAAACAACAGATAAAAAGAAAGTGTCCCAAAAAATGTTAACATCCTTTACCTAACTGAAACAGAGAACATATTTTCCACCTGGAATGCATGTCTATTTTTTTTTTTTTTTAATGATTGAACAATGCTATTGAAACAAAACTGTTGACCACAGAGAGTATTTGTGTTGTTGGGAAAAACACACAGTAAACAAACAAACAAAAAAAAACTAATAATATATGTATCGATAAGTCCAAGTGAATAAAAATAAATCATGTTAAAATCAATGAGAAGTGGAAATTGTACTAGTTAAGATAGCATGATGCATAGAAGAAAACAGGTACTGAACTTATGGGCCTTGGTCTAAGAGAGGATTTCATGAATTTGACCTCAAAGGCAAGGGAGGTAAAAGCAAAAATAAATAAATGGGACTATATCAACCTAAAGAGCTTCTGCACAGCAAAGGAAACCATCAACAAAACAGAGAGCCAACAAATCGAATGGGAGAACACATTCTCGAACAACACCTCTGATAAGCGGCTAATATCCAAAATATATAAAAAACTCATACAACTCAACAACAACAAAAAACAAACAATCCAATTTTAAAAACGGGCAGAGGATCTGAACAGACACTTCTCCCAAGAAGACATACAAATGGCCAACAGATATGTAAAAATTTGTTCAACACCACTAGCTATTAGGGAAATGCAAATGAAAACCACAATGAGATATCACCTCAGACCTCTTAGAATGGCTATTATCAACAAGACATGTAATAACAAGTGTTAGAGAGATTGTGTAAAAAAAGGAACCCTTATACACTGTTGGTGAGAATGTAAACTGTTACAGCCACTATGGAAAACACTATGGGGGTTCCTCAAAAAAATTGAGAATAGACTTACCATATGACCTAGCAATCCCTTTTCTGGGTATCTACCCCCAAAATCTGAAAACTTTTATCCACAAAGATATATGTGCTCTGATGTTCACTGCAGCTTTATTTACGGTGGCCAAGACACGGAAACAACCAAAGTGTCTTTCAATAGATGACTGGATAAAGAAGATGTGGTACATATATACAATGGAATATTACTGTGCCATAAGAAAAGATGAAATACTGCTATTTGCGACAACATGGATGGATTTTGACATTATCATGCTAAGTGAAATAAGTCAGACAGAAAAAGTCGAGATCCATATGATTTCACTCATATGTGGGATATAAAACTGAAATTAAAAAATGAACAAGAAAAACAAGCAAAAACTCATAGACACAGACAACAGTTTAGTGGTTACCTGTGGGTAACGGGGAGGAGTGGAGATAGAGGAGGATAAAAGGGCCAAATATATGGCGACAGAAGATTTGACTTTGGGTGATGAACACGCAATGTATTATATAGATGATTAATTATAGAATTGTACAGTTGAAACCTATAAAATATTACATTTTTTTAATTTAAAACAAGTGAAAAAAAAAAGTGAGGAAAGCCTTATGGTGATGAAAGCCTTATCTGAGGAGTTAAACTTTGACTGGAGATTTAAATGATATGAGGGAGCAAGCCTGGAGGTTACCAGCGATTGAGGCCATTCTAGATAGACTTAGTAGCAATTTTAAAGGCCTTGAGGTAGATGTATTTAAAACTCAGCAAGGAGACCTATGTCTCTACAGCACATTGAACAAAGGAAAGAGTAAGAAGAAAGGGTGTAAAGATGGCTGGGGAACCATAAATCATGAGGGGCCTGTGAGCCATGGTAAGGATTTTTTTATGTTCTTTTCTATTATTTGGAAACATGGCAAGATTTTGAGCAGAAAACTATTGTAACCAGATTTATAGTTTAAAAGACTCACTTTCGCTGTTCTGAGATAACTAAAAAAATGGAAGCAGGAAGGCCACTTTGGGGATTATACATACAAACTGATAACACAGTTTAACTCATAAATTAGAAACAGCAAGTGACTAACAACAACAACAATAATAATAAAATAGAACAATTATAATAATATACTGTGACAAAAGTAATGTGAATGTGATCTCTGTCTCTCTCAAAATATCTTATTGTCCTGTATTCACCCTTCTTGTGATGATGTAAGATGATACAATACCTATGTGATGAGATGAAGTGAAGTGAATGATGTAAGCATTATGACATAGTGTTTTGCTGCTATTGATCTTCTGACCATATGTCAGAGGAGGATAATCTGCTTTAGGTGACCCTAGATCATTGATTCATGATGATGTCGATGATTGGATGTCAGGAACAGATGATGTCAATGGTTGGGGATCCTTGGTATTTAAAGGGTTTTTTGCTGAAATCTTTTGGAAGAACATTGTAATTTAATCATAAGCAGTCTATTTCTTTTTTCTTTTTTTTCTTCTTTTTCTGCATGGGTCAACTTACACATGGATATTTTTTTTAAATTACAGTTGGCATTCAATATTATTTTATATTAGATATATCAGGTATACAACAGAGTGGTTAGACATTTATATAGTTTATGATCTCCCTGATAAGTCTTGAACTCACTTGGAACTATACATAGTTATTATCATATCATTAACTATATTCCCTATGCTGTACTTCACATCCCTGTGACTATTTTGGAACTACCAATTTGTACTTCTTAATCCCTTCAGGAAGCAACCAAAGAGCCCATCAATAGACAATGGGCAATTGTCTATTTCTTAAAGGAAGCACTTTACAGCTTCTCTTTGGCATATCAAAATCACCATCATTATTACTCTTGAGTTTTGAGACCATTATCAAGCAAAATAAGGATTACTTGAACGTGAGCACTGAAATACCATGACAGTCGATCTGATCACCTAGATACCTCCTAAGTGATTAAGGGGTGCATATACAGTGTGGATATACTGGATAAGGTGAGGATTCACATCCCTGGTTGGAAGGATTTGGATGGTTTGAGATTTCATCATTCTACTCAGAGCGTTGCACAATTTAAGACTTAGGAATTGTTTATTTCTGTAATTTTCCATTTAATATTTTCAGACTGTGGTTGACTGAGGGTACTAGAAACTGGAGAAAGAAACTGCAGAGAAGAGGAGGGTGGCTGCTATACATGCTGCAGACCATGGCAATTGGATTGTCTACACCCCATCATTCTCAGAATTATAAAATATGATGTAACTGCTAGGAACAGTAAAACATATGCATAGACCAAAACAGAATCATTATTCACCACCCAGCCTTTGGGAGAAGGACATACCTGCATTTCACTCTGTAGAACTCAAACAAGGGTCAGATACCCAGAATTCCCTGAGTCATTCTATTTTGCAAGGATTCTACTAATTCTACTAATAAATTACAGAACATAAATGTAAATGAAGTAATTTTACATCAGTTTAAATGAGAATCCAAGGATTTATAATATGAGAGTGATTCACATTAGGTCAAAGCAGGAATTAATAGAGTGCATTTTTGCTTCCTTTTTATCCTGTCAAACAAATTGGAAATAGGAGCAAAAGTACTAGTGGAGATAAATAGCTACAATGGGCCTAAGACACTGCCTCCTCATTGCTATGTTTCCAGGCTTTATAGGGAATATCCAAGTTTACTGAGGGCATTGGGGGGGGGGGGGTGGTATGTGGTGGGTGGCTGGTGATGTCACAGAAGGAAGAAACTGAGAGATTCAGAGCCCAGACCTCAGGGGATCTGTAACATGAGAGAGAGGCTGAAGTGGCTCTTCCAGTCAGAGAGGGAAGATTGTCATCTCCAGGCATCGACAGAGTCAAAACAAACAAATAAGCAAACAAACAAAAACATCGTCTGAGTTGTGACAGGTGTTGACACTTGACAATGAAGAATAGAGATGATAATGATAGGTGGGACAAAACACTTCAACCACAAGGAAAGCACAAAGACCACAGATTTCCTCTTTCCTTCTCAGCACCATAAGAATATGAAAACTCTCATCTGTTTCCATACACACCTTGGAAAAGATTTGTGGAAAATGATGACTTCTGCCTAGGGAGGTAGTGCTCGGCTAGGGAGTTCTTTGCAATAACTGAATATTTACTCACACGGAGATTATGGAAAGTAGAAAATATTGAGTTTTATTTAGCATGTTTCTTTTTTTTTCTTCTGACTTTCTTTCTGTTGCTCCAAAGCAACATGAGAACACTTTTAGAAAATTAAGTACAATTTTGCTATATCTGGCTTATCAAGATTCAATTTCTATCTTTCTACATAAGTTATCATTTCTATTATATAAATTATAAGAACTAAGTCAGATAAATAAATATGTTATGGAAAAGAAAAGCAGCAGTGAAATCCATTTCAACTGCACTGATACTCTCAAAATCCTGTCCATGCAAGAGACAGTCAATTTAAGAATAAAATACTTCAGTTACAATAGGCATCATAGATAACATTTATTCCCAGATTGCCTTTTCAATGCTGTAAGGTTATTTCACAGCTATTCAGACAGGCAGGGTCTGTGGCAACAAAACAGGCTCCTTCAAGATTACTTGGGTGTATTTATATTCCTAGATATTCACAGAGCTATCATGTACAAATCTGAAACACTGAAGAAGTCTGAACTTTCTAGTTTAATGCTGGGCATTTAATGTCTCAATCTGTGTTGTACATGGCATACATCCCTCTCTATGAAGGGCATTTGTCCTGTCAATGTCATGTTTAGATTTCAATTTTCTAGACAGAAGCAAAGTCTCTTTGGCATGGGGGTAAAAAGAAATGTTATTACACCTTTAGTACATTCTAATCAGGTTCTAGCTACAGTGGATATTTAATTCAATATTTTTTGTTGTTTGTTTCTGGTATACAAAACAACATAGATGAGACACTTACACACCTCACAAAGTAATAACCACAACAAGTCTACTACCCATCTGACACCATACATAGCTATTACAATACCATTTACTATGATCTTTATGCTGTATTTTACATTCTGTGACCATATATATGCGTATATATGTATATATACACACACACATATATACATATATATATTCACATACACATGTATATATATATGTGTGTATATATATGTGTGTGTGTATATATCCATATATACACATGTGTATGTGAATATATATGTATATAAATATGTGTGTATATATATACATATATACGCATATATATGGTCACAGGATGTAAAATACAGCATAGAGAACATAGTAAATGGTATTGTAATAGCTATGTATATATGTATATATATACATACATATACACACACATATATATACATATATATGTATATATACATGTTTAAATTATAGTTGATATTTGATATTATTCTATATTCATTTCAGGTGTACAGCATAGTGGTTAGGCATTTATAATTTATGAAGCGATCCCCTTGATAAATCTAGATGACACAAAATCGACACATTTCCCATACTGTACATCACATCCCCACGACTATTTTGTAACTACCAATTTGTACTTCCTGATCCTGTCACCTTTGTCACCCATTCCTCAAAGCCCTCTCCCATGTAGCAACCATCAGTTTGTTCTCTGTATCTATGAGTCCATTTCTGTTTTGTTTATTTTGTTCTTTAGATTCCACATATAAGTGAGATAATATGGTGTTTTCTTTCTCAGTCGGACTTATTTCACTTAGCATAATACCCTCTAGGTTCATAGATATTGTTGCAAATGGTAAGATTTCATTATTTTTTATGGCAGAGTAATATTCCATTGTATATATGTGCCACAATTGCTTTATCCAATCACGTATTGATGGGAATTTCGATTGTTTCCGTATCTTGGCTATTGTGAATAGAGCTGCAGTAAACAAAGGGGTGCATATATCTTTTCAAATTAGAGTTTTGGAATTTTTTGAATAAATACCCAGAAGTATTTATTACTACCTGGGACATAAGGTAGTTCTATTTTTAATTTTTTGAGGAACAACCACACTGTTTTCCATATGGGCTACACCAAATTGCAATTCTACCAATAGTGCACAAGTGTTCCCTGTTCTCCACATCCTTGCCAACTTGTTCTTTGTTGATTTATTGATGATAGCCATTCTGACAGGAGTGTGACAGTATATCATTGTGGTGTTTATTTGCATTTCTCTGATTATTAGTGAAACTGAGCATCTTTTCATAAATCTATTGGCCATTGCAAGCCTCCTTAGGTTTGTGGGCCAGGCTCATTGACCCAATGTTGAGAGTGTTCCCAGCGATGTACCACTGGCTGGGCAGGGCGAGCCCTAGAGAATAAGAGGCATGGTCAGTGTTTTTATGAAGTTAATGCAGATTGCACCAGTGCCAGGCCTGCGACCACTTTGAAAAATGGCCTGAGACCACTGTGGCCAGCCACCGTTCACTTTGGGCCCCCAGGTCCCTAACAGCTACCCAAGAGACACTGCGATACAAGTTGTGGCTGACTGGCTGTTACCCAAAGTTCCCCAGGCTGCTGTGGGCCATGGGCTGCTGTAAAAGGTTTCCACAGCTTGTGGAGTGGAGTTGGCCACCTAAGAGCCCAGAGAGTCTCTGGCAGTGCATCGCTAGCTGGGTGGGGCGGGGACTCAGGACATCACCAAGGTGGTGAGCACACGTGGATTTTACCAGACCAATGCGGTCTCATAGTTTGCCTTTTGGGGGAGGATTCAACTTAGAAAAGATGGCTCCCTCCTGTAGGCTACACAGGAGGTAGGCTCCACACAGGGACAATGGTGTTGTCCTTCCAGCCCTGGCCTAAAGCCACATATGTCAGTCTTTCCCCATTTGTGTCAAGTGCCTCTCAAGCTGCCACCCCTTCACCAGAGACCACGTGAGTGTTTGTAAGTGAGTCTGTGTACAGGCCCTTTAAGAGGATGTCTGGGTTTCCAGCGGCCTTCTATCTCACTGGGATGGATGGACAGCAGCCTTGCTGACTTTCACTGTCTGTTGTTGTGGGGATTCCTCTTCCTGGCACAGAATCCCTTGGCTGGGGAGCCTGGTGTGGGGCTGGGTCTCTGCCACTGAGATGTCCCTCCAGGTGTTCAACCACTAGCTGTGGGTTTAAGGTCATTCCACTTTGCATCTCCACCCCTCCTACAAGTCTCGATATGGACTCTTTTTTATATTCTTAGTTATAAGGGTTCTGTTCAGATGATTTTTGAGGTTGATTGTGCTATAATGTAGTTGTAATTTTGATGTGATACTGGGACTGGGAGGCAGCAGGCATAGCATTTACCTAATCCACCATTTTCAACTCTATATTTTCAAACTCAGTTTATGCTCCATTGGAGGTCTGAGCTTTCTTGGCAGATGTCTAGTCTGTTTGGCAGGAGAACAAAAGAGATGGTTGTAATCTTTTGGCATTTCTACTCAGATGATTTCCTCAATAATACTTAACTCCATATTTTCAAATTTTAATTATATAGCATTTCATTGCAGAACCTGGAATGTTGCATTCAATTTGGAGAGCTAGTCACAGGGTCAAATGAAGCATGATTAGTTTTGCGTAATTCCTTGTTTATACTATATTTTATTTCAGAAAATACTGATGCTTATGTATTTCATATATAACTTATAGTAACAGATAATAGAGGCAGGGATAAGCATTTTAAAATGAAAGGAAAATATGATACAATCATAGGAAGGTTTGTGTACCACAATAACTATATTGCTTTTAAGTTAGATAAGCCTGAATTTGAATATCAGATCCATCCCTCAGAGCCTGCACAAATTTGGAAGGAAAAGTTGTCCAAACTCTCTAAGCATTAGTGTCTATACCTACGAAATGAAATCAATAATTCTTCCTTTAGTTTTTTAACTAGTGAGATGATATATGAAAAATACTTGGTAAAGTAATTGATGTAGTCTAGTATTAGTACAAAATCAAGTTCAATAATTATTAATGTAAGCAGGAGCTACAACAGGACTCTTTCTGTCTTGGTTTCAGAAGAAAACCAAAGATAATAAATTGATGGCAAATATTGCATATTCCAAAGTGAAGTGCTAGTTCACCTATGATGGATTTTCAGTCACAATGAACTGAGTACATATCATCAGCCTTTACAAGGTGTCGGTCAGGTCAAGAAAAAAGTTAGAGACCATAGAGAGAATTTCATCAGAAAGAGATACAAATGTGCTGAGTACTCTCCAACTGGTCTTCAAAGAATGTAGTGGTTGTTTTCCCTTGACATCAAGACCTGCATGTGAGGCATTAAAAAAAAAAAAAAAAAAAAAAAAAAAAAAAAAAAAAAAAAAAAAAAAACACTAGGAGAGCTTAATATCATTGCAACCAGTAGGTCAGTCTGGATTTTTTTCTGATTCACATCTGAAAAAATGAAGGTGTGGGTGACTGGAGGAAAGTGTATGTCACAGCAGAATAGAGTTACGAGTGAGAAATAATTTCATTCCCACTAAAATGGACCAATGGCATGGTTTAAATAGGTCACATCAACTATTTTCATGTAGACCACCTATAAGTGCAAGGCTCCCTGGGGTTGTCTTATGACCCTCTAAAGAGATTTGCCAGGAGAAGTGAGTAGACCTCCACTGATAGATATGGCATTATAATGGCACAAGTTCAGGAACTGAGGAATTGTCAGTGACTACCTATAATAAATATTTATCTTTGTTAAGAGAACTGTAGGTGAGAAATCTTAATAAATTGGGAATTGGGGGAGTGGTGAGGTTTCTGAAGAACATTCAAAATTTCTATAAAGTCTCAGTATTAAATATATGTTGGGCACTGGAGTCAGTACCAGCTCATAACATTATCAGTTAAATAATACCTTAGATTTCATCTTTCTACCCTTTCTCTACTTTATACTTGGAGGAGAATAAGGTTATTTAATGGGTGGAGGAGGTGAATGCACAAAATGGAAAATGACAAAAGAATAAACACATTATTTTTCTCAACTTATTGGCTTCCTACTAGAATAGACTCTTCCTGGAGAGGAAAATATTCTTAGCTGTTATACAATAATGAGTATTTTAGTTGCTTAAATAAGATTGTTTTGTGTTCTTTAATAATTTAATAAAGCCATTGGATATCATCCCATAAAGGTCTCACACATCTTTTCAGTCACCTCTCTACCCCAATACTCAGAGATAGCTACTATTCTGATGTTTTCCACCACATCATAAGTGGCATTTGGCTCTTCGAGAACTTAACAAACACAGAAATATACAGTACTTACTCCTTTGAGTAAGGTTTGTTTCATGAAGCATAATGTTTTTGACATTTATCCGTATGATAACATGGTCAGTAATTTTTTCCCCTCTTAGTGCTGTATAGTATTCCTTTGTATATATCTCAATTTGTTGATCCATTCACTCATGATGGGCACCAGCACTATTTCTAGTTTTAGGCTATTATACATAATCTTGCTATAGTTATTCTTGTACAACAAGTATACCTCAGAGATATTGCACGTTTAGTGCCAGATCACCACAATGAAGTGACTATAGCAATAAAATGAGTCACACAATTTTTTTTTTTTTGGTTTCCCAGTGCATATAAAAGTTACGTTTACACTATACTATAGTCTATTAAGTGTGCAATAACATTATGTCTAAAAAACATACCTTAATTAAATGTACCTTATTGCTAAAAAATGTGAGCCATCATTTGAGGTTTCAGTGAGTCACAATCTTTTTGGTGGTGGAGTGTCTAACCTTCAATTTGTTAAAAAATAAATAAATAAACACAATATCTGAGAAGTACACTAATGTGAATTGCAATAAAACAAGGTATGTTTTATATACGCATTTGTGTGGATATATGTTTCATTTGTCATGGGTAAATACCGAGGAATGGAGTTGCTAGGTCAAGGGATAGGTCTATATTTATAAGAAATTGCTGCGTCATATGGTAATTCTATTCTTAATTTTTTGAGGAACCTCCACACTGCCTTCCACAGTGGCTACACCAATCTGCATTCCCACCAAGAGTGAATGAGTGTTCCTTTTTCTCCACAACCTCTTCAACACTTATTATTTGTCTTGTTGATGATAGCCATTCTAACTGGTGTGAGGTGGTATCTCATTGTGGTTTTTATTTGCATTTCTCTGATGATTAGTGATGTGGAGCATCTTTTCATCTGCCTATTGGCTATCTGTATGTCCCCTTTGAAGAAATGTCTATTCAGGTACTCTGCCCACGACCCAGCAATCCTTCTCCTAGGTATATACCCCCAAAATCTGAAAAAACATTTATCTGTAAAGATATATGTGCTCAGATGTTCATTGCAGCTTTATTTATGGTGGCAAAGACATGGAAACAACCAAAGTGTCCTTCGATAGATGACTGGATAAAGAAGATGTGGTATATATACACAATGGAATATTACTCTGCCATAAGAAAAGATGAAATAGTGCCATTTGTGACAACATGGATGGATCTTATTATGCTAAGCAAAATAAGTCACACTGAAAAAGTCGAGAACCATATGATTTTACTGATATGTGGGATATACAACTGAAAGCAACAAAGAAACAGGGCAAATAAAGAAACAGAAACTCAAAGACACAGACAATAGTTTAGTGGTTACCAGAGAGTAAGGGGGGAGGGGAGGTGTAGATGAGGGTAAATGGGGTCAAATATATGATGATGGAAGGAGAACTGACTCCGGGTGGTGAACAAATAATGCAATACATAGACGAGGTATTAGAGAATTGTACACTTGAAACCTAAGGTAATTTTACTAACCATTATCACCTTAATAAATTTTATTTTAAACAAAAAAGTAAAGAAATCGCAGGGATATTTTCAAAGTGGTTGAACCATTTTATACTCTGACCAACAATGAATGAGAGGTCTGGCATCTCAAACTCTTTGAGATATTGTCAGATGTCTCTGTGTGTGTGTGTGTGTGTGTGTGTGTGTGTGTGTGTGTGTGTGTACAGGCATGCACACTAATTTTAGACATTCAGGTGGGCATGTGTATTTGTTTGTTATTCTATATAACAATTTTTGGAAAGTGAAAATAGACACTAGAAAAATGAGATTCCATTGATCACACAGGCTATGAAACTCATTATAGTTGAAAGTATTTTATGATATCAAAAATAACAGTGATAATTACTGCTGGAAAATAGCTCACCATCAAAATATACAAAGTAGACCTTTTAAATGGACCTCAAGCAATATAATTTTTAAAAAATATTCTTTAACATTTACTTTTTTTTTTCAACCTTCTATCACCTTCATTCTAATTATTTATATAGGCAGACTCTGGGAACATTATGCCTATGTCTAAAACTAAAAGAAAATGAAACTTTTGTTCATGTTAGAATAGCCACTTTCTAAAATCTGAGACTACAGGGCTAGGAAGTTGATGGATTATTCTAGAATAGTAGGTTCCGGAATAATAGTGTATACTTGCTTTATCACATAATTATTTATTGATCCATTCCTTGATCCATTTATCTACCTTACATGCCACCGTATTCTGTTCTAAAAACAAAGTATTTGCAGTTTTTCCAGTTACGTTTACATGATTCCCTTTTAAAGCTTGTTCCACAAGTAAGCTTCCCCTTCTTCAGCATCTCCAGAAGGCCTTAAGCAGAACTGTTCCAAATGTTTAGTACCCCCAAATGATCCACTACACCATGTTGTTTCGCTAACACATAAAGGTTAAAAGATCATAAAAGCAAGAACGTATGCTCATAACATCTGTGTGCACCTTGGAAGTAGGAATATAAGGACTGAGTCAGATTATATTCAACTTGCCAAGAAACTTGATCAATACTAAGAAAAAGAGAAAAACAAAAAGAATTTGTCATATGGGCGAAGGAGCCAAACTGTACTTCCTTTAAGGGTGGTGGGGAGATGAGTAGCTACCAACATCTCTGCCAGATATTGTTTTCCCTGTCTGACAGAAAGATAAGAAACCTACCATTGTACTATGGAGGAATATTAAAAGATTTATGTTTCTCATAGGCACATATGTTAAATTCCATTAGGAGCTCACCTCACCTCAGGAGGCCTTTATGACCAACCTTCCAAATTCAGGCCTTTCTATCCCCAAAGTTCACTTTTCTCTATAAAACTTACCACTTTCTAATATCTACTTAATTTATTGTTTATTTACTGAACTTACTAGGATATAAGCTTTGTGAGGGAAGGAATTTTTGCTCCATTTTTTGTTATTGGCACATAGTTTAGTATATACCTGTAGAATGCATAGATAAATGAATGAATATGTGAAGACTATTTAGGCAAAAACTAGGTCACATTGTGGAAGATAAATTTATATCAGTGCTATGCACACTTTATGGAGTCTTCCAGAGCCAAAAGTAATAAAATTAAAAACTATGCATCTAACATAGACACTGTCCATCAGCAAATCAAGAAGCTTAAGATAATCTGGAACAAGGTAGAGCATGGCTAACCAGTGGTAGGTGGGTATAAAGGATCTTGGGACCATGTCACCTACCCAGAAGAGGGACTGAGGAAGAGAAAATAAGGAATTTGGAAAAATGTCATAAAGTAGTCTGTAAATTGATGTTTCTCCAACAGAAATTAGCAGGTTTAATTTAGATTTAAGATCAATCAATTTATTTGGGGGCCCTGCAAAGGCAAAGAGCCTCACCTCAATAGAGTTCTTTAAATAATACCAGTAATATTAAAACTATATAGTAGTAGTAGAGTTGTCACTATGTTCTAGGCCTTTAAGTTTGAACCCGTCACACTTCAAGGACTCTAACTTCTTCAGAAACATGTTATACTTTAGGATGATAGAGTAATAAGTGATCTCTTTGTGAATTTATTTAATTTTTATTTGATAGTAACCTAATGAGTTATTTTCATTAAATAAATAACATGATTATTTCTTAATGTTAATTCAAATATATAAACAAATACATTTCTCAACAAATTCTCCTGTATTTGTTCAAAATTTGAAGTACAGTTTTTGCCTGCAATAAACTCCGTACCTGGACCATTTTTTCCAAGTAATCCAAATAATTTATTGTCAATAGCAGAAAGATGCCATAGTCAGTAAATAAAATTAACACATTTATGATGAAAAGAAATGATGGTGACGTGATTTAGCAGGAGTTGCACTGACATAAATAACTCCTACCCCCCCTCAGATCCAAACACGATTGAGTATTATATCATGGTGAAATTGGAATTTAGTTACAAGAAAATTGCAAATTAATAAATACTAAATACACTGCTTACCCTGAGTACACATCTTCTTAATTTCTTTTCTTATTTTTCCAGTCATGAAAAGTACAAAATATATTGATCATGAAAAGGGGGAGTGAGTGACTATGACTCAACACTTTTTCTTACTATACATAAACAAAGAAAATTTAATATAACTATTACTTTTTCTACTTATAGCTTTCATTCAATTATTATGATTACTGTATTTTTTAATTTTTTTTACTAGTGAGTGGGGAACCTACATAGAGATCCATGTGTATCTCTTACATTCTTTGTTTGAAAGTTTGCCACATTTCGCAAGCCCCATGTCATTCTCCTATCCCTGATGAGGACAATCTTCTCATGCTGCTGAAACAAACAAACAAACAAACAAACAAACAAACAAGCAACACACAAATAGCAGGGATACCACTAGAATACACCATTGGCCATGTGACAGAACCACTTTAATAATTTAGAGAATAACTTGAATTATGATGGAACTTGAAACTCAGGGAGACAAGACTATTTGAAGGAAATGGGCATAATATGCCAGAGATGTAAAAAACCTGACAACATCATTGCCTGCCTCATGCATCTGACATAATGAATGAGATAATGCATATAAAGTGGTAATACACTGTCTGTTACATTGCAGTCACTCAATGATCTTAGCTGTATTTCAGAAAAAAAGTAAAATTTGAATTGTTGCATTATTTAACAGATTTCACAAAAATAAATAAATAAATAAATGGAATTTAAAGGATTTAACAAAGAACAAATGATGGAAGTTACAGCAATAACATTTCTGCCTTAAACAACAATGTCTGACAGCAAAATGAAAGAAAAATAATATTGTTAATTATTTAGAGAATTGCTGACGTTTGGATATTGTAGAGATTCTTCAAAGGTTAAGTAAATAGATTTGATGACATTTGAAAATATATTTGTTTTATTTTTTATTTATTTTTTTAGTTCAGAGATATTATGATGCCAGGACATAAAAATCTTGTTCAAAATTTACAATTTTTAACTTAGAATATAAACAAAACATTCCATAATAAAGATATATTCAGATAATCTTTATGTAGATATCCACAATATGATTTATCAATAATAAAATGTCAATTTACAGGAGACAAAAAGCAGCCTAAATTTGAAATAAATCTTCAAAGTAAAATAATTTAAACATTCAATAAAACAAAAATCTGCTTGAAAAAAAAGAATTATAAAATCTATGTCAGATCTCATGAGAAGTGATTTAGAGACGACTGATTTTTTTTTTTTAATCTACTCCAATTCTTACTTATAATAATGTTCTGCTTTTCAAAAACTTATTTAAGAGTGCATTTTTAGAATGTGCATTTTTAGGCTATCTTTAATTACTCCAAAAATATCAGAACACCCATATTTTATTACAATACTGAAATGGAGATAACAGTTGAGTCAATCTGAATTATTCCATAGTTTCCAACATTATGATTCATCCATATTTTTCCTAATTGTAAGTATAAAAGCAATTACTGAGAATGAATGATAATGCTAGAGTCATCATATAGTAATTTCATCACTGTCTTCACTAAAAGCAAAGGAAGTAATTTTCTTCAGACATTTGTCTTCTGAACCATGTTGACCCCTTAGATGAAAGCCACACCACCGCTCATAATCCTGTCTCCTAAATATCTGGAATGCTGTAGAAGCAATAAAATAATTTTACCAATACTTACTCTTCTTCTAAAGTTCATCCATACTTATAATGCTTTGACAACTGAAAAAAAATATATCTAATTCAAACTAAAAGTGTGAAGGAGAAGTCAGATGATAAAAAGTGGTAGGGTTTCAAGGCAATTAAGGAGGTAGGACTTAAGACCCATAACACCTGGTAAATTTATTTGGCAATGCTTTTAATGTTTCTAATATTTTTCTGATTACTTCCAGAGTTACTTTAACTTTTGTTTAATGTATAGATCTTTTTCCTCCAATATGCCTTCTTTTGTGCAAGCAGTGTCAAAAACGACTTCCCATTTTGTTGTCAAACTGAATAATAAAAATAGCTTAGGTATGATATTAATATGTGCATATGTGTATGTATATTTCTGCTTTTTAATATCTATATAATGTTAAGTATGCTCTGGACAGACTTTCATTTTGAGGTGATTTTAAAGTAGGACACAATTTTGATGACTGAGACACAAAATTGATTCACACATAATTTTTTATAAACAAAAAATATCAACAGATTCAAATGGTTCAGTCTGCTTAAAATTTATATTGTTTAGAATGTTATAGCTTCCCTTAATTTCTCACAGATATGTAATTTTATTAGTATATTTCAGTTTGTTCAATATACTTATTCCTAGAAAGTATTCTGATTGATGTACACCCAATGATGAGACAAAGTTCATTAAGATTTTGTGATCCTGCACAGGTAAGATGCTTCTGCCAAACATTTGCCCAAACTTTTTGATAAGGCTCTATAGAGGAAAATAGAGTAATAATTATCACAGAGTACTTGGATATGTTGATTCTGTGCGTTCACAGATCTGTCAGAGGCAACTGATTTACATCTAAGAGGTAAGATCTGAATAGCCCTATGTCAGGAGGAAGGAGGGCAGGGCTGCCATTTGCCTTAATAAGCTGTTCTGAGAATTAGGAAAAGACACCCATCTGGGAAGATATAGGCCCTAATTTATTTGGCTAGTGGAGCATGGATGGGATTTCAGGCTCAAGTTACCTCCTTGGCCATGAACTGTGTGCAGTGAATTATCTGATCAATTGTATATGATGACCATGGGAGGGTGGTATAATTCCTCAATTAGAATAAGAAGAAATGTGATTGAAAGGCACAGGTTTTATGCCCATTAGACATAAGGTAAACATTGGTTGTGTGATTTTGTACACATATATTCTCCTAGCCTCAAATTTTTTATCTGTATAATAGGAGTAATTACACCTTCAGAACTGGGTTGCTTTGAGTTTTAAGAATTAAGAACAATGATTTAATCTATCACAACAATGACGGTGTGTGTAATCATGAGTTTTTTGTTTGGACATGTTTAAATTGCCGCTGAGATAGTTTGTAGAGAGAAGTTAGCAATGGGGTAGTGAAAACGAAATATATGCTTATGAGTATTTAGATTCAATTTATGCCACTAAAAATTAATCTACCATTCAATGTATATTAGTAAGAAAATATTGTTTTAATATATAAGCTATAATATCTCACAATTTCTGACTTTCTCCATGATTCCTCACTAATGCTTTATTTGAAATACCAGATATGTAAATTATGCCCCTGCTTGCATGAGTCCTAAATTTCCGTACCAATTGAACCAACACTTGGAATCACTATATACTATGGATAATAGTACAATTATGGGCCGAGAGAGACTCCACATCTAGTAGTCGTGACTCTATATACTGTTACTTTCTGTTATCACAGGTACTTCAGGTAAGGAAAACTATGCATTTTTAACTTATCTTTTGTCCATCTAATAAGAGGTCCAGAAATATCTTGTAAGGGCAGTGATTTAAAATATACTATGGTCTTAAGGAACAAGCAATCAGCTACATTTGAAAAAACAAAACAAAAACTTTTTATTTCTCCTTTAAAAGTTGCTTTTTTTTTTTAATTTTTGAATGTCCCGATAGCTGGGTATCCAGAGTTAGTCATTATAAAACTTGTCCATATATCTCACCAAGCAGTGTATACCGCTCATGTCGGTGTTTTTTGCAGAAGCGATCATGAGCTGTATTTAAGATGTTTGATTTAAATTTTCTTATGACTCTATAAATACTATGTATTTTTTCTCCTATTTTCTTTGTTCTATTAGATATATTTATCTTCACTTTTAAAAATGAATGGTGAAAATTCATTCTTATTTTTCAAAAGACAGATATTTTAATGTACTGGAGAAAAACATTACTATGAAGACTCTTTCTTAGATGAGAAATTTTGAAAAATAAACCACAAAATGTAATTTTATTAAGAAAAGCTTTCTGAGTGAATCACTTCTGGCATCTTTAAGCAAGACCTGAAACAATTTGGGGACCTAGTTTTTTTTTTTCCTACTGTTTTTGGTTAACTAAGAATTGAGGTAGAAAAAGTGAAAGGAAAATTTTCCAAAACACATTTCTTGAAAGGTTTTTACACAACAAAAGAACAAGAAAAACAAATGAAGAAACAAAACTCATATTTACAGACAACAGTTTAGTGGTTAGCAGAGGTTAAGGGGGAGAAGGGGGTGGTAGATGAGGGTAACGGGGATCAAATATATGGTGATGGAAGGAGAACTGACTCTGCGTGAACACACAATGTCATATATAGATGATGTATTACTGAATTGTACACCTTAAATCTATATAACTTTGCTAATGATTGTCACCTTAATAAACTGTAATTAATAAAAAGTTTTTACAGACTTCCTTATATTACTTAATAACAAAGTACAGAATTATTACTGGACAAAGTCCTAGCTTACTAATATTTCAGGCAGCAAAAGATGGGAAAGCTTCACCATGCTTCCCATGCTCTGGTACAAGTTGACCTGTGTACTTTGCAGGTGAGGAGATCAGTGTCCTGAGTATACTTAATCACAAAAGAGTTATCTTTGAGAAGTTTGTCAAGTAAATGTATTAAGGTTTATCTCTACGTGAGAAAGTTGTTTTTAGAGTCACTCTTAATTATTTTAAGTTTTATAGTTTTTGAATGTTGGATTTTTCTTGAAGCAAAGCTTTTATAAACATGGACGTAGCATAGTCTAGTACCTCTAAATATTTCTTCTGTGAACCTAAATTCCTAATCTAATACTGATATACTTAGCACACTCAAATGTAATTGCATATTTACTTCACCGTTCCATTGCCACCTCCAGCACATAATTTGACTGATAATATTTAATTTAGCAATATGAAATTGCTAGTGACTTATCAATCATATGACTTTTTTCCATTTTAAGAATATACAATTAAAACATTCTATATGAAAGACTTTTTCTCTTTATATAGCCTATATTATGCAGAGTTTTGAAATTATGAGATAGATGATAGAAGATAGAATAGAGACAAAGATATAGAGCATACTAATGTAAACTTTTCATATTATCTTAAAGCCATGTGCAAGCCTTTTTACCAAAATTTAATGGGCATTTCAAACCTACTTCATTTTACAAAATAAAAGATTCTTTGTGTTGGAAGTAACCTGGGATATCACATTGGTTTTCAAGGGCAGGGTATTTCTTACAATGAAGCATTCACTGACATCAAATAATTTAAAATGTCAGAATAGGTGTTTTTTTTTTTTTTTTTTTTTGTTTTTTTTTTTTTTAATCATAATGAGCTAAAATATCTTTCATTCTGATTGCTCATTCTTTGGAGTCTCATTCTTTGGAGTAAGGCATATCTATCACTCTTCCACATGACAGTTCTCATAAACAGCTGAGAATGTGCATACTGTCTCTAAGTCTCCTTTTCTCCAGACTACACATTACCAATTTTTTTCTTCATTTTCCAGATTATAAAGGTTCATCATCTCCTCCTTTGCATACATTTGGTCCTGTCAAAACGTCCATAGAGACATTTGGTCCATGCCAAATGGTCCTTGATATTTGGTCCAGTCCAAAACTTCCGTGATTTGACAATGTCCCTGGGTTCAGATAGCCCATGGTGTTTATTTATAATTTTGGTTTATAGAATTAATACATAAAACATGTTCTCATATTTTATGGTCCAATAATTTTGGCTGCAATGTCAGTAACAACCCTTCTCACCTCAGTAGCCTAGTGGCTCATGGCACGGGGTTAGGTAGATGGGTCAGTGTGAACCAAATGTCTCTGTGAATGTTTCGGGTGCCGGCTAACCATCATCCATTGCTCACGTTTTACCCAGCCGCCTTTAGGTCTGATGTCTTTCTTCCAGATAACGTCAGACTGGAACAGAGCAGAGTAACACGAAAGCAGCCTTCATTCTGGATTCTATTTCCTAACAACATTTTTAATGACCATTTTTCATTACTATTGAGTTATAGCAATCTAATACTGCCTTTTCATTTTATTTTTTTATTTTGTTGTTTGTTTTATTTATTTTGTATATCTCTTAGGTTTTTCATTGGAGCCTAACTGGAGCCATTTTCTGTACAGTCTTAGTACAATTACTCTTATCATAGCTGGAATTAAAGCTTATACTTGTTTTGCTCTAATTTATTTATCCAAATATTTATTATATCCCTAAAAATATAAATAAATAGTATAATCACTGAATCTGGACACTAAAATCTACCTACTTCATAAATAATATTAAAAAGATATATAAAATGTCACAAATTATTTTTTTTAAATGATCACTCTAATTTGTTTTAGATTACAGGTGAAAATCTCAGTGTTTCACTATTTATTATTAGAGCATTGAATCAAAGCTCCTATCCCCTACCTCCTCCACACAGGTGTCTCTGAATATAGTTATAAGAAGTACCATATTTTGTTATGTATAATGCACACTTTTTTGCACAAATTTGTGAGGGAAAATTAAGGTTGTGCATTATACATGGGTAGTATAAATTCTGTATATATATAATTTTTTTGAAATTCTTTGATTTATGCTTACGAGTTAAAAGTATAACTCTAGAAATCAATAATGATATCTGTATGCAAAATAATACCCTGGAATACATATTGGTTTTGTTAAACTTATCACGAACTTGCAAGGACAAAGAGTTCTTGGCCTTCTATGATGAGTAAACATAGTAAATTTGTTGCAGGTACATAAAATTTCTTGTACCTTGTATCAGTGCTTGTGTTTTGTAATTATTTGTTACATAAAATTACTTGTATCATAATATGTTAAAAAGTAAATGCTAAAATTCCTTCATAATACAAAACAAGAAACAAGTTCCTAAATGTAAACAAATAAAAATTTGAATTAAAAAGTTAAAATTAAAGGTTTTTTTTCCCTGAATGTTTGGGCCAAAAATGTGGGTGTGCATTATACACAGGAGTGTGTTATACATGGCAAAATATGGTAGTTTGTGGAAGCCTAAAAGTCAAGTTACACTCACTTGGCAGTAATTTAATAAATATTTTTAATCTCTGTAAAATTATATCTATTAGTAGCAAGTAGAAAACTCTCTTGTGATATTTAACATTATTTTTCAATGATATTGAACAAATATTTTTGATACTAACAAATATTTTTAAAATATGGAAAAGATCAGCATGACAAATAATTATCATCATTGGCTTATTACAACATATTTTAGGTAGCCTATTTATTAAAGCAGGGCAAATTGTTCTTGCATCCAATTTAAATGATCATTTTTATTATTTTTATATTTTATAATTGCAAATGTCATTGTTGTAGGAATTTCTATTTGGAGGCTGGGTGCATGAGAAATTTCTTTATTCATTCCTTTATTTTTTTTTCACCGTAATTTTCTTCATTCCTGTTGTTTCATTTCATTATTCTCGAATTACAAATATAGGAGACTGGACTCAAGGTGTTTCTGGATTTTGTCTCCTCTATAATTCAACAGAAACTGATTAATGGTGTTCAGGACACAGATGTTCTTGTGAGGCTCAATCTAAGCTCTTAGTTTTTCCTTCTCTTATTTTCCACTGTTTGTAGATAAAATATGTCATCTTTTACAAAGAATACACAACATGCGATGTAGGTTTTAGGTCACAGCACATCCCACTAAACCCCACAGTGGGGTTGATGCATACTAGAATATGGTAGCTATTCTGGTTATTATAATTTTATAAGTGTGGAAACTGCGACTATGGGTTTGCTTCATATATTGTTTGAAGTAGCAGAGTTGGAACTCACACTTATGCTTTCGAATGACAAATGTCATATCATTTCACAATTCCAGACTACAGTACCTCTATGTTATAATGTACCAAAAAATCAAGCTATGAAACTATAGAATAGAAACTATCAAATGAGATTATGAATTTAAGTTATTTGGATTGCACACATTTTGTCTGAAAGCATTCTAGGTATTTTATTTTGGAAAAAAATATCGTATTTTGTTTAGAAATACATATTTATTTCTATTATAAATCAACATTCGATGTTTTATTTATCATCATCTATGAGTGAAATGATTTCATTTAACTATGAGTATTTATTAGATTAAGAATTGTTTCATGGAGAAGGCTCTCCTCCAGTTATATGACGACACTGAATTCTTATGGCACCTATAGTTAGATTATATTAATTTACAAAAGGTGTAACATGCAAATACAATACATGCTCTTTTCAAATGTTTTTGACATCAAGTATTTCAATCACCCTAGCAGTTAGACATCTTTAATAAATTATTGTCTAACGAGGCAAATCAACTTTGAGGAGGCAAAGAAGCAGAAATAAACAAAAACTAGAAAAAGTTTACTCAAAATGCTGAAAATTTGGAGCCTGAAAATAAAAATTTTAAGAAAAGATATGGGATTATGTTTTGTAGTTTTAAATATGCTCAATGTCGATATGTGCAATTGGGGTGCCATAATTTTGGCAATCAATTATTTGCTTTCATTTATTTACTTTACATACTTAATACTAAGATTGTTGATATTAAAAACTGCTTTAGAGAAAAAAAAACACCTCTTTGTCATTGCCCTTTTTGCTTCTTCTCTTCCCATCTCCTCTCAAACACACTCAAAGCAGGGGTTCATTCCCACCATGGCTATCACTCTGTTGCAAAAGTTCTTGGGAAAGTAACAATGAAATTAAAATAAAGAGAGAATATTAAATCCTCATCTTAGCAGACATATAGAAGCCACTGTCATGGATGTTTACTTCCTCTTTCCTAAAAGCTATTTTACAAGGTGTCTGAATCACCGTTTTTCAGTTTTTTCTTTAATTTCTGTAGCTACTCCTCTCAGATGCTTTTGCTAATTCTCCTTATCCCTGCAAACTATGTTTTAGCCATATAATTCTTCTTTACCTGTCTTGTTTTAGATTATTGGCATGAAACACCAGTGCAGAACTCCCAATTTTATATCTCCAGTCAACTCAGCTTCCTTAAACTTCAAAGTCATATATCCAACTGCTTATTTTATATCTTCACTTACATGTCAAATAGGTATCCCACACTCGTCTGAAAATGAACTCCTCAATCTCCCCACCTGAAACCTGCCATTTTCTCAATCTCAGTAATTAGAAATTCCTTCTTTTTAGCTGCCCAAGCAACTCCCACCTGCCAGTTACCAATGAACAAAACACTGGTAACATCCCTTATACTTTTATTGTGTTCTTCCATGTCATGTCTAGTCCATCATTAAATAAAATCATGACAATCCTCAATTCAAAACTTTCCAACAGTTTCCCACCTCATAGAGATTAAAAGTGAAATCTCTCACAACACTTCACATTGATTTATTTGATTATTTTTGTCCCTCCAGCTCTTTGATTTTATTTTTTCTATTCTTCCACTCACTCAATCTTCAGTATACTACCTCCCAGAACACATCAAACACACTCCTCCCTCACAGCATTTGTATGTACTGTCTCTTCTGCTGCCTGAAAAGCCACATGGCTAGATCCCTACTTCCTTCATTTCTCAGAGCAAATGTCACCTCAGCAGAAAATCCTCCTGTGATCTTCCAGAAAACAAAACAAAAAATTACAAAAGAAAATACCCAACCCCAACATTTTCTATCCCTTTAACTCTGACTTATTTCTTCTAAAATATTAATCATTTCAAAACATTGTACATTTTTATTTGTACATTCATTCAATGCCTCCCTTTCTGTACTAGAAAGACAATTTCAAAAGAGCAGGGATTTTTAAGTTTCATTTTATTCCCAGTGATATTACTAGATCATTCAAAAAGTCACAACACATACACGTATCTTATATGAATGAGATACTTAAAATTAATAAAACAATAAATATTTTAGAAAATTGGGAAATAGAAGATGCTATGATTTTTACAGATTATTTGTATAACACATTTCATAAGAAAAGTTGATACAACTTATGAAAATATAGACAAATGATAGGCAAATAAAGGGATATATATATATATATATATATATATATATATTATACACACACACACACACACACACACACACACACACATATGAAGAAAACATAAGAAAACAAAATAGAGGATATCATAAAATCCAGCATAGTTTTTGGCTACACTTTGGCTGTAATTTGGATTAACTCTCTTATCAGACAAGTAGAAGGAAATACTATAATGATATTACATACAGAATTCATGAGATTAAAAAAAAAAAAACAACCTCTTCCATCATCACTGAACAATAACAATACCAAAATAAAGAAAATTTCAAAAGTGAAGTTATTTAGGAGGTTACCAGTTTTTCTTGGTGGTACGAAAAAAAAGACATTACCTCACTCTAGCCCAACCCCCTCACAGAATACTCTCAAACGTGGTAGATAACATGCCTGGCTTATTCCTGTATGAGTGGTTCTTATTATTCACTTAATACAACTCAATGGGAAACACCAAAAGGCAATTCAGTACTGTAATTTTATGAAAGAAAAAAATAATGACATTCAAGTATATAGCTGTCTGGTCAGCCTCAGTGAAAAGATAAGTTTTAGAATATTTAGGTCTAACACTTTCGAATGACTAAAGATATCTTATATATTATATAATAAATATTATTTAATTATAATATTTATAATATGCATATCTTTGAAGATGTTTGTTAAATAGTAGATATATGTTGTATATCTTCGAAGATTTTTGTTTTGTTAATAATAGTGTAAAATTAACACACCAATGCAAGTTGAAGGGGCTATTTGTAAAACACAACAGAAAAAACAATTTCCTATATTACATCGATTTAATTTTCACAAATAAGTTCATGAATTTAATTTAAACTAAAGCATATAACATGACATAATACTCTGAGCTCTGAATACAATAGTTTAATAATTATTTCAATTTTTACATGGTAGTAGTTGTTTAAATAGTAAGAAAAATAAAATTTAGTGTAGTTTTATTCTTTTTTAGTTTCTTTGACTTTTTATAAAACACAAATAATGTTTTACAATATATGTTAGCTATTCTTGAAAATATTTCTCACACATCTTTGTCTTTATTCTTGAAAATCCTTAAGCAGAAAAAAAATAGATATTTCTGAAAAGGTGTATAACTTACTATTTTTAATGTAATATTTATAAACTAATTAAAATTATATGTGAAGCAGAAATAAACATGTATTTCTGAAAATGTGTATAACTTACTATTTGTACTGTAATATTTATGAACTGCTTTAAATTCTATGTGTATCATATGCATTTTAAAAGTCTTTTCAAAGATTATGCTTATCTTCATTTCTCATATACCTAAATATTAGGAAAGACTGAATGCACCGCTCCTCCTCAAAACAAATTACAGCAAAAAATAATCAAAAATTTACAGTACGATTTTCTTACTGACTCAAAGAAGTATTAACAAATGCTCTGTTAGTATCCTCATGTGACTAAGTTAAAGTAACTTTCCAAGTCCAATTAAATTTTAAGTATAAATATAAAGCATACAAAATATAGTGATTGAATATGTAGTTACAACCTTAGTCTTTATAATTCTTGTAGAAGTCTGTACTCAAAGATACTGTCTCTCTTACTACATCATTTTCATATTGCTCTTTTTTTCTATATTTACTTTTTATCTGAATAGTTTAGTTCTTATTCCTGTCTAATTTTTCAGTTGAGAGAAATAAATAAAATTATGAGATAAACAGGAGGAATACCATTTCTTTCACAATATAGGCAACAGCAGTGGGTATATAAGACAAATTCAAAAATAAATATTAGTTAAGGAATTGCACTACAGTTTCTATTCTGCCTGGCATACCTTTTTGAGGTCATGCCATTTAAGCACTCTGAGTGAACCAATTATACTTAGGCTCTTAGGCTCTTTGTTAAGATATGGGCACATTACAAAAAGGTGAAACATTTTGTTAAATAATTTATTTAGGCTATTTTATACCTTCTAACTAATTGGATTGACATTTTTGACTGAACTGTCCTAGTGTTTTGTGTACAAGATTTGATACTTTAGTTCGTTTGTTGACTTAAAAAGTGTGAATAGACGTACCTCTCCAGTAAATTGAAGTATAGAATGAGTCTAAAAGCAAAAGTTACTTGCAGCCCAAGACTAAAGTTAGGATGAAGAAGGGTCACCCACTTACTGAAGTATTTTGGTGTAGGGTTCAGTGTGCTTTTGGAGAATCTGACCTTATTGTAATTACAGCTCAGTAGCAGATGCTGTTAATGTGCTAATCCATCGTCCCTCAATCTATTTACAACCATAGAGGGGGTTCCCCTCCTTCAGAGTTTGCATTGCATCATTGCTTCTTTGTCTCAAGGTTTTCTCTAGCACCATGGAGCCTTTTGCAGCCCATGCTGGGTAGCTCAAAATGGCCCTGGGATTTAACGCTCCGAAAGTCAACACACAATTAATGAGACCAACGAGGAAAACATTTCATCCACGTTCCTATCTCTTTGGGGCAACAATTCTGAGGCATGTTCTTTGTGAAAACTTCTAGTGAAGCTGGGGCAGGATGGAAGTCCAGCGACTTTCTTCTGTTCACCTCTCATTCTTATTCCTTTTCTTCTTGTCGACTTTCTATACCTTACATCCCTCACTCTCACTTGTGTTTCCGAGGATCACCTCTTTAGTAAATTATCAATATCAACGTCCTTTCATCAGGGTATGGCTGGGGAACCCAAGCTAACACAACTTTCAAAAAATTATCTGGAAATTTTACCCTAAAAATATCTATAAATTTTAGCCTGGGCACCATACAGATAACATTGCTCCAGAGAACTTGTGTTTTATAGGTGGGACTAAGAGACTGTCAGTTTTGCAAGGGTGGCAGAAGAGAGCTGTGATTCTATGACTGAGCCTCATAAAATAGCTTCGGATACTTAGTAAGTGAATTATTCAATTCTTAGATACCTGGTGATTGTCTTAATCAGGAATTATCTGGTACTGTTGAAATTTCTTAGATCAGCCCCGTTCAATATAAACATGAGCCTCAAATACAGGCCACGTGTGTAATTTTAAAGGAAAAAAGAAAAAGCTACACTTAATTTTAATATATTTTATTAACCTATTTGAAATATCATTTCAATGTGTAATCAAAATGATAATATTACTAAGACATTTTATACTGAGTCAACTTATTTTATTTTCATAACATATTTCCATTTAAACTAGTCACATTTCAAGTGCTCAAGCCATATTGGGCTAGAACCTACTTTTATTGGACTGAACAACCTTGGCTCAGTGCAATAATTTCTTTATAGTATTCTCTCAGCTGTTTGCTACTTCAAGAATTACTTCTAAGGCGCTTTGCACGTAGACTTATTTAATATGCTTCTTACAGTTTCTTCTAGTTGACACTGTGAGGCTGTCAACTCTCTATTAAAAGAATGGTCTTGTGTCTGTTCCTAGAGGCCCAGCTATCTTCTCACATTCTATTTATAATCTGTCATGAATTGTGAAGCCAACTACCATATCTGTTAAAATTGCTTTTAAAGATGCCTGCATGGTTGTGAGTGAAAATGTGAGAAGTTCTAAAAGCAAAAGGCAAGGCTTCTGTCACTTAAGCCTTGCAAACACTGGCCATTTTTGCTTTTATTTTCCAGCTCTTGAATTCATTCTCAATAGTTCATACTGTCTAATAAAATGACACTATACAACAATGCACAGGATGTGTGTGAGTGTGTGTGTGTGTGAGTGTGTGTGTGTGTGTGTGTGACAGAGAGAGAGAGAGAGAGAGAGAGAGAGAGAGAGAGAGAGAGAGAGAGAGAGAGATGAGTTCATGATCACCACATTTTTACCCATAGATTTGGAGAACAGCATTTTTTGTCCTATGCCCAAACAGGTCATCATGAGGACAATAGTGTGACAATTTCTTATCATTAACTCTGTTGGAGTGTTCTGAAGACACTAGAGAAGATTAAATGACTTGGAAAACTCAGTCTATGAAAAAGTCTATTGACTCATTTCTGTTATTTCCACTGCTATGCGTCACTGAAATCTTAGAACAATACGATTTGCTATAGTGACATATCAACACAAAGGTCATTTTCACCTCTTTTTTTATCCCAAGTAAATCTCAGAGATACTTTAATACTTTCCATTCCAAATGCAAATTTAATATAAACTATTTTAAATATTAAAATTTATACTCAAGTTATAATGATAAAATGTTGAATTATTTTTAAAAAACTGGTCTATTTGACAAGCACATAGGTAGTATGAAATATTTATGATAATACAGATATTGTCTATAGATTATATCTATGAGGTAGTGGTCAAGCTAAGTCTTGCAGATTTCCAACGTTGCATAAAGCAGAAAGAGAGAATGAATATTTATAGTTACTATAAAGCCCAAATTTCAAGCTTCTTCATTTTTCTGAAATCTATCAATTACATCTTATGTGTAAGCATAGCTCCCCAAATCACATAAATCACATGTGACCAAAAACTTTTTATTAAAAGTACTCCCCCCGCCCCCATCTTCAACATGTCAGAAGCAAATTAGGTGTGAAAAATCTGGTTTGAAAAGGAAATATATTAACTTGCTTAATGTAGTGTTAAATTAAAAGTACTACTTTTTAAAAATAAAATTTGCAATCATGGTAGAAGAATAGAATCGAGTAAGCACAAGGTGTCGTACCACTGTGTGCAATTTAAAAGCTACCAGAAAAGAAATCCAAGATGATGAAGTAGATAAATGCTGTGTTTGCCTCCTCCTGTGAACACATTAAAATCACAACTAAATTATGGAACAATCAACCTGGAGAATCATCAGAAGTCTGAACAGAAGTTTCCTAACTTAGTCTATAAAAAAGAAGCCACATTGAGACTAGTAGGAAGGGAATAGTGGAGATGTGAAATGGGCTGGCCCCAAACCTGTGTGTGGTGGTTGAGAATCAGGAGAGATATCTCAACTGTGAAGTTCTCTTCAGAGAAGTAAAGGACCCCAGCTCCACACCAGGCTGGTGACAGGAAGTACTGATGACAGGAAGAGCAGCCCCCACAACATCTGGCTGGGAAAAAACAGTGAGGTTTCCGACCATCCAGGTGACTGAACGCTGCAGGAAACCCAGGCATCCTCTTAAAGTGACCTCGAACAGACTCACTGGTTCTCAGGCACTCACCCTGGGCTCTGGTGGAGAGAAAGTGATTTGGGGGTGCCAGAGACATAAGGGAAAAGACTGAGTTGTGTGGTCTTGGGGAAAGGACTAGAGGAGTAGTTGCTATTCCCAAACAGGTCCACACCTAGACACATTATAATTAAAATTGCAAAAATGAAAGACACATAGAGAATCCTAAAAGCAAGAGAAAAGTAACTAGTTACTTAGAAGGTAGCTCCTGTAAGATTGTCAGCTGATTTCTCAATAGAAATTTTGCAAGTCAAAAGGGATTTGTATTAAATATTCGAAGTGCTGAAAAACAAGGAACTACAACCAAGAGTACTCTACCAAGCAAAGTTATCATTTAAAATCAAAGGACACATAAGGAGCTTTCCAGAGAAGAAAAAGCTAAAGGAGTTCATCACCACCAAACCAATATTACAAGGAATGTTAGAGGGACTTCAAGATGGGGGGGGGGGGAAATATATATGTATATATATATATATATATATATATATATATATATGTGTGTGTGTGTGTGTGTGTGTATATATATACGTATATATATACACAGATATATGTACGTATATTTATATACACATATATATGTGCATATATACGTATATATACGTATATGTATGTACATATACGTATATATACGTGTATATGTGTATATATATACATATATATCTATATATATCAAAAATATGAATAATAAAATGGTAATAACTACATATCTATCAACAATTACTTTTATTGTAAATAGATTAAATGCTCCAATTGAAAGACATAGGAAGGCTGAATAGATAAGAAAATAAAATCCTTACATATGCTGCCTACAAATGACACTTTGAATTGGAAGATACGTACATACTGAAAGTAAATGGATAGAAAAAGGTATTGCATGAAAATGGAAATAAAGAAAAGAAACCTGGGGTAGCAATACTTATACCAGAAAAAATAGACTTTAAAACAAGAGACAAAAAGGACCCAGTAATCCCACGTCTGGATATTTATCCAAAGAAACCCAAAATGCTACTTCAAGGAGACCTGTGCATATGTTAACTGCAGCATTGTTTACAATGGCCAAGATGTGGAGGCAGCCGGGGTGTCCTTCAATGGATGAATGGATGAAGAGGAGGTGGTACATAAAGGTGTGATAAAAAAAAAAAATATGGTGAATGCTTCTATCAAGTGCCATCCAACAGAAAGGCAGGGGATCTTCAATACAGGTGCATTGAACCTTAGTAACAGTGTGTGACAAGTTTCAACTTGTTCAGTACAGTTAGTCAGGTATGAGCTATGGTTGAGTGAAGGTGTGCTTTAAAACGTGCCATAAATCATCCATCATGACAATGCTCTGTGTCACACATTGCTTCTGGCATGGCAATTTCTGTCAAATAAAAACATTACGGTGTGTCCTCATCCACCTTATTTACCAGATCCTGCACCTTGTGACATCTGGCTCTTGCCTGAAGTCAAAATGACCGTGAAAGGTAAATGTTTTTAATTGATTCTGGACATCGAGGCAGCCACAACAGCACAACTAAAGACACTCAGAAAAGGACTTCCAGAACTGCTTCAGAAAGTGGCAAGAGTGACGGGGTAATTGTGTTGAATCAAGGGGGAGTATTTTTTGGGGGGAGATTAATTGCAGTGTGTTTTTTACTATAGTAATTTTTTTATTTAAACATTCACCACATTATTTGATTACACCTCATATATACAATGGGATATTGCTCAGCCAGGGAAGGGAAGGGAATTTTGCTATCTGTGGTGGTATGGATGGTTCTGGAAGGTATTTTGCTGAGTGGAATGTCAGACAGATTAAAATAGATGCAATGTGATTTCACTTATATGTAGAATCTAGAGAACAAAATAAACAAACAAAACAAAAGCAAACTCATAGATATAGAGAACATTTTGATGGTTGCCAGATGGTAGGGGGTTTGCGGACAGAGTGAAAAAGGTGAAAGGATTAAGAGGTACAAATTGGTAGTTACAAAATAGTTACGGGGATGTAAAGTAAACCATAGACAATATAGTCAATAATACGGTAATAACTATGTATAGTGCCAGGTGGGTACTAGACTAGTCAGGGGGATCACTTCTTAAATTATATAAATGTTTAACCACTATGCTGTACACCTGAAATTAATAAAAAAATAATGTTGAATGTCAATTGTAATTGAAAAATTTCAAATGTGGGGGAAACACTGACGGGGAATAAGAGGTCCAAATTTCCAGCTGTAAAACAAATAAGTAATAGGGATGTATGGTACAGCATATGAAATATAGTCAATGTTATTGTGATAGCATACTATGGTTGCTGGACTTATGGTGACAACTTCTTTAGGTATATAAATATTGAATAACTATGTGTTCACCTGAAACTAATATAATATTATATATTAGCTATATTTTTAATAAAAATCTTAAAAACATAAATAAAAGTTACCTGAGAAATTTTGCAAACAATTTATCTTCCAAACATTACCGAATCACTAAAAAGCATGTAGACATGCCAATTTATAATTTATAATTCAAGAAAATATAAATGTCTCAAAAAAGAAATGCTGTGTGCTAAGTAAAGTATATCATTCATGAAATAACATTGCACTTTTTGAAAGTTTGCTAAAGCCTAATACTGTCACTTGGAAATCATTTGCACTGTAATCTTTACTGCTAATGGTCTAATTCATTAACTCACCATATATTTACTGTAGCAACTTTTTACTTACTGATTTTGACATATTAGCTCTGAGGATGATAGATCATAATCTGAAGATTACTTAATATCTGTAGATGCATGATCATCAACTGGCATTATTTACATTTGAACTCTCTCCCTTAATCATAGTCCCCATAGAAAAGAAAAAAACTTAAATCTAGAAGGATAATTTGTAAATAAAATTAATTTCCCTATAAAATATAAATATCTTTGTAACAATGAATATCAGCTATATCAATCATTATTTATTTATTTTTTTTTGGTTTAAATATTAAGAGTACATTATGTCTAAACTCTACAGAGGGCACATATTAGTATAAGATTAAAGTGTTTATTTTTAAAAAAGTATTGTATAGGAAATAAAAGCAGATGAACAAATATTGATGATATCAGTCACTATGTGGCAGCCTTCTATTTTTATACAAAGGGACTGAGACTTATGGTAGAAATAGTAACATTTGACTTTGATCTTGAACATGAAAAGAAGGAAAACTGGGAGTATAAATGATGCCATATAGGGTTAATAACAAGAACAGTGGAGTTTGAGAAGGGCAGTGAAATCCATATTTAGAGATAATGAGTATTAAGCATGAGTGGAACACAAATTTCCTTGTGGATAATAGCTGTATCAGTTAGCTGTTGCTGCATAACAAACCATCCCAAAACTCAATGCTTTAAAACAGCAATCATTTCATATCACTCACATATATTGGATGGCTGCAAGTCCGCTCCTTAAGGCTCCATTAGCTGGGATGGTTCACCTGAGGTGCCTTTATTCCACATAAGTCTTTTCTTCCTGATTTTGATGGTGATAGGAAAAGGGCAATAGAGTTAGTGGAGATAGCGATGCATCTTAAGGCCTAACCACAGGGGTGGTGTACCAATACTTTTGCCTGATTCTATTGACCGGTGCAAGTCATGTGAGTAAGCCTAAACTCAATGGGCAAATATATTTTATATTTCATTTAGAAGAACTGGGAAGTCACATGCCAAATAATACAGAGTGGGGTAAAGAGGTAAAGATGATATAGCAATCTATCTCACTGGTAAAATGCAAGCCAGTGAATGGAAAGTCATTGTACCAGATCTGTATGGATGGACAACATCAAAGTCTGTTTTTTTTTTTTTTTATTTATTTTACAAGCAAAAGAAAGCTTAAAAGTTTGGGTACCAAGATGTTTCGCAATAATCTTATTTTCTTTCTTTTTCTTAAAAAGTAGTTACTACTGTCCTTTTGTCATTTATAGACTGCTTTTCATGTTTAAAAAAATCTTTCTCTATGTTGAGGTAATAAAATTATTACCAATATTTTCTTTTTAGTGTTTAAAATTCTGCCTTTTAAATCTATGTTTTAAATCTAACTGGACCTTTTGTTTATTTTGCTTGGCATGCTGAGAGATCTGATTTTGTTTATTTTTTTCTCACGGATAATCTATTTTAGTAGAACAACTTCGGGGATAGTCCACTCTTTATCCATTGATTTGCAGTATCACATCACTTGTATACTAAATTTTTATAGATACAAAGAACATTTTTGTACTCTGTTTTATTCCAAGCTCTACCTCAGGAGTCTCATTAACTCACTGTCTTATAAATTTGAGAAATTACACCAAAATAAAACTAACTGAGGGAGGATTAAAACTTTCTTGAAATCAAGTCTACACACATTTAGGAACATGATATAGTTCTTTGTTTTTATGCATTTTTTTTAATGCTATGTATGTATTTGTGATGTGTGGTGTGTGTGTGTGTGTGTCTGTCTGTCTGTCTGTGTGTGTGTGTGTGTGTGTGCATTTTTTGATAGGTTATGTTTAGGAATCTTCTTTAGCTGTCAGTTAGGTCAGGAAAATAAAAATATAACATGGTATTTTCAAGCAGAAAGGAATTAATATATTAATATTAAATATATGAAACTTGAAGTTAAAAACTGTTAGAAGAGCTAAATGAACAAATGTCAGAAAAGACCATGGCTAAATCTTCAATCATCTGCTACTTTTCAGAGTTAGAAACTGCAAAAACTATAGATAACTTCCAGTAAGAATCATAGCTTGCGGCACTGAGGTATATGATCCTAAGAAAATCATCTCGGATCACTGAAGCTGGAAGGACAACGATCAGACTTATACTTCTCTTACATCTTCCACATCCCATGTTTGTCATTGACTGGCACCTGATCCTACATCATGGGGGCAGGTCTTCTGAGTAATGGAGTTATGAGGCCCCCAGGCCTTCTAATATACTGAAGAGAAAAATAGTGCTATGTGCTAACACAAAATCCATCAATTAATGTTTGGATTATGATGGGAAGGTTTTTTTTGTGTGTTTTTTTTTTTGTGTGTGTGTATTACGTTTTCTAGTAATTTGTAATTGATGAATCACTTTTCTATGTTAGTCATATATCCACAACAGCCCTAAGATGCAAATACTAGGCGACAAGATAAAAGGCCATATCTATTTTTTTTTCTTCCTGCCATTTCTTTCTCTTTCTCCTCTCCACTTCCCATTTTTCCATTTCCTTCCCTTCCTCCCTCACTCCCTTCCTCCCTCACTTTTTTTCCTTCCTTCCTTCCTTTCCTCCTTCCTTCCTTCCTTCCTTCCTTCTCGCCTGTCCTTTCTTTCTTCTTTCCTTCTTTATTCTGTATTCTTTCCAACTTTCTTTATCTCCCTAACTCTCCTTCTGTCTTTCTTCCTTATTTTCTTATTTTTAAAAAATCTTAGACACTTAGTAAAGTTTCTTCTACTCAGTGGTAAAATATATATTACTCATTCCATAGTAATAGCACTTGTGTTAAATACCTTCCAGGTACCAAACTCCGAGTATCTGGTATCTGTGTGTGTGTGTGTGTGTGTGTGTGTGTGTGTGTGTGTGTGTGTGTATAGGTAGGTAGGTAGGTAGATAGATAGATGATAGATTGACAGATATATAGACAGACAGACATGCTTAATTTCACCTCACACCCTTGCAAAATGAAATATTATCCATTTTTTTTAAAGCTGAAGAAAACTTGATGTTCGTAACAGTGAATCCCAAACTTGTAAAGCTAGAGTATTTACAGCATAGATTCAATCCTGAGTCTGCCTTATTCCAAAGCCTATAATCTTTTCATTTATCAAAATCATTTCAGTACATTCAGCAAATGTGACAGATTTTAAGGAAAAGTCTGTATTTTTATTAAGCATTTGTCTCTGTATACTAGTCTTAGTACAGAGAGACTAAGTGAATTTCAGACACCTACTGGTAGAGATACAGCCCTTTATATATGTTGTAGGAAGGCCCTGAGGCATTCAGAAAGCTGAGGATTCAGGTAAAGGGTTTCCACTGCTGGAATGCAAGTAAGATTGGACGGAAACTTTATTATATTTGAAAACTTTTGGCTTTTGTTTTCCATGTTCATTCTCCCTTGGCCTTTAAAGCTTGGCATCCTAGGAAAGAATGACACATCCTAAATGCCAATATTGTATCTATTTCTATAAATTATTTCCACATTAGAAATATTCAGTAAGAGTTATTATTAACCAGGCAAGTATGTACGAGGTATTTTGTATACATTCACATTACTCAGTGTTTGAATGTGTACAATTTGTGAGAATGTCTTACATCATTCTAGCCAAGGTCTGTGCACTATGAAACATAAGCACTCTGTGACATTAGCACACTAAAATTTATTACTGTTTTTTGCTTTTTTTTTTCTTGCTCTGGGCAAACCTAATTTCCTTTCCTATCCTTAGGGACTCCAACTTGAGAAATATTAATTCACCAACATATCTTTTGTGAATGAGCTTATATTAAAGATAATCCTTTGGTACTCAATTCAAACCACCCCCTCTCACCTCTATAACTGGTAGAGATAAATGCTAACTAAAAAATTCATACACTTTTAAATTATACCATATTTCATAACAACATATAAATTACTTAATTCATTCTATCTTGATTCACATACCTAGGTATTTTTGTATACTTTATGTAACAAATTTTCCTATAAAATATTAACAAATAATCTTCCAAAACAAAACTACAAATATAGTTAAAATTAAATAAATACATTTTTACAAATGGCAAAATACAAATGTAACAAACATCTTAAAATGAATTAAGATTTTATTGTTGAATAACAATTTGGAAGAAACTGTTCCGTCTTCCTTCCTGACTGCTAGAAATTGTACATTTCCATTACTTTGAACATACTACCCCTGAAAAACTATTGTGAACACTGCAATTGTTAAACAGTTCTTTCTAATATTCAATCAAAACTATCTGCATGGAACCTCCCCATTATTTTAAGTTGTCAATTCTGGATGCCAAACTGTAATCATAACAAATAGCAGTACTGTTAATATATACAATGCACATATTGCAACTAATGAATGTGATAATTCTTTTTCTTTCAAATTTCTGCTCAGTTTTCAAGACCAGTAATGTTCAAAATTAAATTTCCCATTTTTGAATTTAGGAGAACATCCTGCTATATTTTTATCAACTATAGTATTCTATAGTTGTATACGTTGATACTAAGGATGAAGTTTTCTTGTTTTGTTACTTTGTTGTTTGCTTTTTCATTAAGTGATGAGACTTTTGCCAGTTCTGAAAATCTATAAACCTAGAGCCACTTAGGTTCTTCTCTAATGAAACAAATTTCTTTCTCTTGGAACTGAGGCAACACCGACTGGTTAGAGTTGTGTAAGTTATTGAATGAAACATTTCATTCTCAAAGAGTGAACTGAGGACTCCTTTTAATATATGTTGCCTTTTATTATGGCAGGAATTTAGTTTATTGTGTCCAGATGAAACTGTCAGTGACTCCCCTGAATGTTCTTAGTTGTAGTGATACATTACCTGCATGAACTTAAATGAAACAGGGTTTTCTTTAACGTGACATTGTGAATCCACTCTCATCAGATTCATCAATTGTAATTCACTTATGTCTTTTTGGAACTCTCTGTTGGTCTCCTTTGTTTCGATTGCTTCCTGTCCTACCAACATGCTTTCCAATTAGTTGGACAGAGCAATAACAAGGGTGACATGACAAGACTGAACTATGTTCTTCTAAACCTGATTCCATAGTTTTCCCACACTGTTTAATAAGCTCTACAACCTCAACTTGAAAACTAGATTTATTAATAGGTTGAGAAAAGTTTCTTCTCAAAAATTAATTAAAATTCTGTTGAACTACTTAAATTTAATATAATTCAGCTGGTAATTGAGAGAATGCAACAGTTCACAGGTGGCAAAGACATTCACTCCATTCTATTTCCATCTGCTGATATGTCTACCATAAATTTAAATTGAATATCCATCATCCATCTGGAAGTAAGCATTAGATCCCAAATCCTCTCACCTACAGCTGTTATGCTATGTTCAGTTATGTCTCTTTGAAAATGTCACAAGAATCATAAATAAATGTTTCCTAACATTGCAAAATTCAATTAAGGTGTCCACACATAATTTATCTCTGGTAGTCACAGATATCATAGAAGCAACAAGCGAATGTAAAGTTTCATTTATTAAGATGTTCCACTGAAAGGACAAAATGTTTTATACAATATGTTATATTGTATGAAATATGTATTGTATAATATATATATGAAATAACTTCCTACATGTATAAACATAATTTCTGGACAGAACACAAACTGTTATTTTATTTTGTATATGTAAACTATTCCGAGATCATTCTTGTAACAACCAGAACTATGATGACAAAATTTGGCTAAAAAAATATAATAATATAGCAAAGGACTAATTTATGGGGAACTCACCTTTTTCCATGGTTTGAGGTTTCATTATCAAAACTTTCTACTTACTTTCTTATCTTTTCTCTCCATTTGTTTTCTAGTCTTTGGGTAAATGTAAAAGGTATGATTGTTTTTCTCTACAAAAGTATTCTTATACCTGGTGCAGTTAGGGCTTTCAATAAAAATGACAAACTGGTATGATCTAAACTGGAATGAATGAAAGGCACTTAAAATGTGAAATTTTCTGCAGTGACCTTTCATGATTTGGGCATGACTGGTAGAAAGTAAAATTATAATGGTCAAACTCTTCACTCTTATAGTCTCCTACAGAACTGCTCTCAAATTCATATTTAGTCACTTTTCTTCTTTAACTTAAATTTTAAAGCCTGAAAAAAGTGAAAGCATAGAAATAGCTGAGGAAAATATTTTCCAATATTTTGAATCAATTAACTTGAATTAACCTCACAAATTAGAAGGCTGATATATGACAGCCTTGAATTTAGGTATGATATTGTCAATATTTTACAAATAATTAGAAAACAAAGATAAAAAATTCTATAGCCAAAATTAATTGACCTCCTTGGTTGATTATCTAAAATACATCATATGTTAGGTAAATAGCACACAGTGTATTTAATTTAAGGTAATCTGTTAATGTCCACTTAATTGTGAATACTAAACCTGTGTGGAATTATGTATTCTAAAATATTTTAATGTCTTCACTTTAAAGGACTATTTTTAAGTTACACAATGGTCACTTTTATTCAAAATAGATGTAATTAATATTTAATGACTTTGGTTAATGAATAAGTGTATACTCATAAGAATGTGGCACTTCTGAGCAAACAGCATAAAAGTCACTTTCATTTGGGAGATTCCTCTTTAAGGTGGGGATGATGCAATACTTTTGTCCATGACTTCCTGCTTGAAGAACTAAAGCACTGTCTCCAAACTCAAGCTGTCAAAAAAGTACAAAATCCATCCACTAGCACATTATACATTGATTAAGGAAGATATTAGGAAATAAGAGGCTACACCAGAGTATTGTTTCTCTCATTGTTTTCAGCAATATTACACAATCTTTATGTACTTGCCATTCTCATATTAAATTAAACTTTAATACAGACAAAATATTTTACTATTTTTCAAATTGATATTATTTCCAGAATATTTGTAGTATTTGTGTTACTGACACAATCAAGATTTTTTTTTTCAATTTGAAGATAAAAACAATTATTTTAAGTAAATAAAATTTAAACTTTGACACATTAAGGTGTTGTTAAGGAATTCCATAAATGATACACACAGTTTTTATGTCTTTTTCCTTCAACATTATTTTCAATTTAAAAGCAGTGTAATAAAAGACAAACTGTACCTGCTTTCTGAAAACAGAGTCCAAATTATGAACTTCAAAAATGAACTGGTTTCTGTAAAGATATCCTTTTTCAGTAGTCACGCAAAAATGATGCTCCGTAGTTTCTGAATGGTAATAAATGGCAATCCTTTAAAGTCACCTGTTAAGAAAGAATATATATTATTGTGATTACAAATTATCTTTCTTTTAACTTTCACTGTTTTAACAATATCTGCTTTTCTTATTAAATATTTTATATCAAGGCCATATTTATTTACACAGAAGTTACTATGCTGTTTACCATATCAGCAAATACTTATAACAAAGCTGGTTAAATACATTAATTTAGTTGTTACTTTTTCAGATTTAATTTTCCCTTCGTAATTTATATTTAATAATAAGTATAGAAGAATATCAGTGTAAAAATTTTCATTAATTTCTTAAAATATTTCACACATATTCCAGACAGAAAATTAATAAGATAGTTTTAGATTATAATTACACAATAGATTAGGTGAATTTAACAGATAGTTACAGGAAATTCCATCTAACAACAGCAGAATATGCATTCTTCTCCTTGACACATGGAACACAGTCCAGAATAGAAATATGTTAGGCAAAAAGTCTTCAATTTTTAAAATATTGAAATCACATCAAGTATGTGTTTTGACCACAATGGTACAAAAATATTTATCAATTATAAAAAGAAAACTGGAGAATTCCCAACTATGTGAAGATTAAACAACACGCTACTGAATAACTAAGGGACAGATAAGCAATCAAAAGAGAAATAAACTTTTTAGACAAATAAAAATGGGAAACCTAGCATACCAAAACTTATGGGATACAGCAAAAGTGATTCTAAGAGGAAAGTGTATAGCAAAAAAAGTCTGCATTAAGAGAAAAGAAAGATATCAAATAAACAACCTAACTTTATATCTCAGGAACTGAAAAGAAAAAACTAAGCCCAAAATTAACAGAATTAAGGAAACAACAAATATCAGAGTGGAAATAAATAAAACAGAGACTGAAAAGAAAATAGAAAGAAGAACGAAACTAAGAGCCGGTCCTTGGAAAACAAATAAAAACACAAACCTCTAGAGGACTTACCAAGGAAAAAGAGACAGGACTCAAATAAATAAAATTAGAAATGAAAAAGGAGACATTTTTTTACAACTGATACCACACAAATATTAAGGTACCTAAGTGACTAATATGAATATTTATACACCAACAAATTGAACAACCTAGAAGAAATGGGTAAATTCCTAGACACATACAGCCTACCAAGACTGCATCATGAAGAGATAGAAAACATGACAAGACCAATTCCTTGTAAAGACATTAAATCAGTAATCAAAAAATTCCCAACAACAGCAATAACAACAACAACCACCCCAACAACAAAAGTCCAGCTCAAAATAGCTTCACTGGTGAATTCTATCAAATATTTAAAGAAGGATTAATGTCAATAATTCTCAAAAAATTGCAAAAACAGAGAAAAGGAGGAAACACTCCCAAACTCATTTTACAAAGCCAGAATTATCCTGATACTAAACATAGACAAGAACATTACAAGGAAAGAAAATTAGAGACCAATATTTCTGATGAACATAGACGTAAAAATTGTCAACAAAATATTAGCAGAAAGTTCAATAATGCTTTAAAAGGATCATACACCATGATTGAGTGATATTTATTTCAGGAATGCAAGAATGGTTTAACATCTGAAAACCAATTAATGTAATACTGCACATTAATAAAAACAAGGATAAAAGTCATATGAGTATCTCGATAGATGCAGAAAAAGCATTCAATAAATTTCAACATCCATTTATGATAAAAACTCTCAACAAAATGGGTATAAAGTAAATATACCTCAACATAATAAAGGTCATATATGACAAGCACATAGCTAACATCATACTCGGTGGTGAAAACTAAAAGCTTTTCTTCCAAGATCGGGAACAAGACAAGGATGTCCACTTTCACAACTTTTATGTAACACAGTAGTGGGAGTCATAGCCAGAGTAATTAAGCAAGAAAATAAAGCCATCCAAATCAGAAAGGAAGAAGTAAAACTACCTCTGTTTGCAGATGGCATGATATATATATGCAAAAAAAAAACACCTTGTATTTCTATACACTACTAATAAATTATTAGAAAAAAAGAATTTAAGAAAACAATCCCATTGTTAGTTGAATAAAAAAAATGAAGTACCTAAGTATAAATTTAACCAAGGAGGTGAATGATCTATACTTTGAAAATGATAATACATTAAATAAAATTGAAGAAGACACAAATAAACAGAAATATATTTTATACTCATGAATTAGAAGAATATTGTTAAAATGTCAGAGTACCAAAATTGGTCTACAGATTCAATGCAATCCTTATCAAAATTCCAATGGCATTGTTTTATTTCTTACAGAAATAGAACAAACAATGCTAAAATTTGTATGGAACAACAACAAAAAAAACCCATGAATAGCCAAAGCAATCTTGAGTAAAGAATAAAAATGAGGGCTTCACACTTCTTGATTTAAAGCTCTATTACAAAACTACTGTAATCAAACAAGTATGGTATTGGCATAAACACAGACATGCAGATACATGGAACAAATAGATGTACAAAATAATAATAATAACCAGAATATCACAAAATAAACCTATGCATATATGGTCAATTAATTTATGACAAAGGAACCAAAGATATACAATGGGGCAAGGAAAGTATCTTAAATAAATGGTGTTGAAAAACTAGAGTGCTACATGCAAAACAGTAAAACTGGACCACTATCTTACCCCATACACAAAAATCAACTCAAAATAGATTAAGACTTGAATGTATGTCATCAAACCTTAAAACTCCTAGAAGAAAACAGGTGGTAAGCTCCTTGATATCAGTCTTGGAGGCAATTTTTTTTTTTTTTAATTTGATACCAAAAGGAAAGAAAACAATAGCTAAACAACTGTGACTATATTAAAGTAAAAATCTTTTGCACAACAAAGGAAAACCATCAACAAAATGAAAAGGCAACCTATCGAATGGGAGGAAATATTTGCAAATCATGTATCTAATAAGGGGTTAATGTCCAAAATATACAAGGCACTCATATAACTCAATTGCAAAAAGGAAAAAAAAGCCAATTAAAAATGGACAGAGGAAATGAAGAGACAGTTTTCCAAAGCAGAAATAAAAATGGCTAACGGATACATGAAAAGGTTTTGAATACTCTAATCCGGAAAATGCAAATCAAAACCACAATGAGATATCACCTCAAATCTGTCAGAATGTTTGTCACCAGAACAAGAGATAACAAGTGTTGGAAAGAATGTGGAGAAAAGGGAACCCTTGTGCATTCTTGACAGGAAAGTAAATTGATACAGCCACAATGGAAAACAGTATGGAGGTTATTCAAAAAATTAAAAATAGAAAAATCATATGATGCAGCAATCCCACTTATGAGTATATATCCAAAGGAAATGACAACAGGATATTAAAGATACATCTGCACTCCCATATTCATTGCAGCATTATTCATAATAGCCAACTTATGGAAACAACCTAAGTTTCTACCAAGGGATGAGTAGATAAAGAAATCTTGATACATATATATCACAGCTCTGTTGTGGCTGCCTCAATGTCCTTAACCATTTTGACTTTGGGGAAGAGCCAGAAGTTGCACAGTGCCAGATCTGGTGAATAAGGTGGGTGAGGACACACTGTAATGTTTTTATTTGACAGAAATTGTCATGTCCCAGAAGTGATGTGTGACATGGAGCATTGTCATGATGGCGGATGACATAAAGACACTCATGAAAGAGGACTTCCAGAACTGCTTCAGAAAGTGGCAAGAATGATGGGATAAGCGTGTTGAAAGCAAGGGGGAGTCTTTGGAGGGGGATTAATGGCAATGTGTCTTTTACTGTAATAATTTTTTTATTTAAACATTCACCATATATTTTGATCACATCTTGTGTGTATATATATATATATATATATACACACACTATAGAATATGGTAGTTATGAGAAAGAAGGAAATCCTGCCATTTTTGACAACATAGATGGACCTTGGTGACATTATGCTTAGTGAAATAATCCAGATAGAGAAAGACAAATAATTCATGGTATCATTTATATGTGGAATCTAAAAAGAAGAGTAAACTTATACAGAGTCAAAAAGTAGTTGTCGGAGGCTGGGGAATGAGGGGAATAGGGAGAGGATATAAAAGGATACACATTTTTAGCTATAAAGTGAAAAAATATGAGGACCTAATGTAAAACATGATGAATATAACTGATAATAGTGTATTGCATAATTGAAATTTGCTAAGAGAGTAGAACTTAAATATTCTCACACACTAAAAAAGTAAATGAAAGAGAGAAATACATGAATTGGTGGATAAATTAATTAACAGGATGGGAGAATTCTTTCACAATATATATGTACTTCAAGTATTCATGATATATACTTTAAATATCTTACAATTTGAAATGTTAACTATATCTCAATAAAGCTAAAATTAAAAACATTTTACACATGAATTTATAGATGTATTTCAGATTTCTAACTTATTTATGATAATTCTATGCCATACCTAGCATTTGCAATGTTAAATTATGTTTATTATTCCCTTGATTTATAAAGTTACCATATTTCTACTTAAAAGCTTATAAGTGACTTATATTTTTAAACATGTTTGAAAATTGTGTAAGTTTATCTTGTTTGGTGATCTGTAGAGAATTTACATGTGTGGAGCCACCTGTATTCTTTTTACTTCTTATAAAATTCATTGTTCCCAGAGAACTCTCCATTCAATAAAATTTGTGTTTTCCTAAAATTTATTCTTTGATAAAGTTGTGAGTATACCAGCATCAAAACCACAGCATAGCTAACCATACATACAAGATCTTATATCAATGAACTAGAATACAAATTTTGGAACATTCGATTGATGACTTCAGAGTGACTGAAAGCCATTAACTGATATTCCGTGTTAAGATACTGTGATACTACCAAAAGTCAAGGGAAAGTAAAGGTATAGTTCATGATCAGGTAGAGAAAATGTATTTGAAATGCTTGTAGTCTTCACCATCAAAGGTTATCGATCTTTATGATTCTTATTTATATTAGTTGGAACCATAAGAAATTGACATTTTTGTTAAACAAAAATGGTGTAATATCAGTAATTTTATATGAGTCAACCAAATATTTTCTCTAATCCTTTCTTGTATTTCTGATATCAAGTCCAAATTATAAATATCATTGTAGTATACAAACCACTTTTTTTTAGTAACACAGGAAGTTAATCTTATTTTTTTGAGTTCACACTATTTGACCTGGAGCTGAGCTGCGCCCTCCACAACTAAGATTGAAAGGATGAGAACTTGACTTGGAAAAAGCCCTGGAAGTACACACTGTTCCCCAATAAAGTCCTGTTTCCCTTCCCCAATAAAAAAAAAAAAAAAAAAAAAAAAAAAAAACAAAAAACAAAAAAAAAAACAAAAACAAAAACAAAAACAAAAAAAATTTGCAAGAAAGCAGATAATATATTCTAAGGTCACTTCAAAAGAATCTCAGTTATTGTGCTCTGAATAAGTAAAGCTATTTTCTATTTTGGTGAGGAATTATGAGCAGAAGGGATTGCACATTTCTTTATTTTTCCTCTCCTTATAGCTTCTTTCCTCCCTCCCTTCTTCCCTTCCTCCCTTCATTCCTTTCTTTGTCCTTCCTTCCTTTTCCCCTCATTTTTTTTTTTTTAACATGTGACAATTATAAATTTCTACTCTATCCCTTAGAGCATACAATTTTTAAAAGGCAGGTATGTTTCTTTCTTTTTTTTCTTTTTTCCTGAAGTTTATAAACTTTGGCAGAGAGACAGTTATCTAAGTAAACAGCAAACACATATTTAAGCACTTAAGTAATTTTGTTTCTTTCAGTTTGGGCTTTCATTTGGAAGTCAGCGTTCCATATTCCTGTTACTGTTATTACTTCCTGGAAATGACATGATGCATTTTTTTCTTAATTCATGGAAATATTGAGAAAATTAAATGAGATAATGCACATAAAAAGCTTACCAATGTGTCTGCTATAAACATTTCATAAGTATTACTAATTATTATTTCCCCACTTTATCAATTAATATAGGAAAAGAAGAAATTATTTTAAAAAAAAATTGGAAGTGTTGTTGTGGTTCTTGTTTCCAAATTCCCTTCTCAAGTTTGCATCTCAGAAGCAAAAGCGTTAAGTCTTGTGCACTTAATAAGCTCCTGCCTGTCTTTAAGACTGTATTTTGGTGTGAAGAAACTACTCTATAGGGAGACAGTCAGATTTCCTCAGGCTTCTGCCGCTAACTTACTCTTAGAACTTGAACAAGTCATTTAGCATTTCTGAGCCAGTGCCTTAAAATGGGGATAATAATTTCAGATCCTCTGTCTACTCAAAAGATTGTAATACAAGTCTCAAGAAATAATACATGAGAAAGTTCTTTTTAAATTCAATTTTACATGTTAGTTGCTAGATTTCAAGTCCCATCTTATGAAAGGTTATGTCCTTCGCCAACCTCTTTTTCTCTCTACCTTTTAAAAAAAAGAGATCAAATTTCACCCAGAAATCCTAAGTAACTTGCTAAAAAAGGTGAGTTATCTCATTTTTCATAACCCTGCTTCACTCCTTTTTGATCAACACAAATGTATCTCGTGTGTTTCTGCTATGATTTTTTGACCTAACATAGAATTTTTACTTTGCACAAGGAAACAGAATAAGTCCTTACAACCAGCCTAAAATTGTCAAAATTGTCAAAACCAGGCAATTCCCTTTTCTCTTTTGCATTTCTAAATTCCTCCATTTCAAATTATCTCTATGCATGTATTTTCTTTATAGTTTACCTTTTTCTCTCTTTCATTAGGCTGGGAATTGTTATTTATTTATTTTTGTGTGTGTGGAATAACTGCCTTCAATAGAATTCACTTTTCAGTTTTCATTTTTAATGTGTCAATGACTGGGAAAACAAGGAATTGAATTTAACATGAAAAAAAGTATTGTTAACCTATACATTGATATTTAATCTTTATTGACAACATATTAACTCCAAGGCAGTGTCTAGCATAGTTCTATGCTTCAGAAGAACACTGGTCCACCTGAAGAACTTCTATTCATAATAAAATTTTCATTCACTCATGAGGTAGTCAGGTTTTCCTGACAATTCCAGAAGGATTTAATTATTTTGTGCTCTTACCATTTTGATATTTATTACAACTTCTCTTATTAGAAGTTTTGCCATGCATTATATGGTATTTTAATATCATATCCTAGATCATATCCATTAATATCACCTTCTAGAGTCCATGAAGTCATCTAACCCCAAAGTAAGAACTCTCTCAATGCAATTTTAAATGTATTTCAAAATACATACACAGAGGACTTAATTTTACTAGGTGGCAACTTAGTTATGCTTCTTTATATAATGGATACTCAATCCAAAACAAAAAAAAAATTTATATTAAAGAAACATATATTAAGTATAATTTTTTTCATAAACATAACAATTAACAAAGACACGCCTGACAGCTCTGTGATGGGTATAGACAATGGCACAGCATTCCTACATTTTTAAAACTAATTTCAGGTATACAAAACAATGTAATAGTTAGATATTTGCTCCTCTCACAAAGTGATAACCCTCCTTTCCCAATTTACCACCACTCTGACATCATATATAACTGTTACAATTCCTTGACTATTCCCTATGTTGTACTCCACATACCATCACTATATATACTGTATATATATTTAATTATATTATAGTTGACATTCAGTATTATTCAGCTTCAGCTTCAAGAGAAAAACAGAAACCATACGATCTCACTTATATGTGGAATCTAAAGAACAGAATAAATGAGCAAACCAAACAAAAATAGTCTCACAGATATAGAGAAAAACTGAGGGTTGTTAGATGGGAGTGGGGTGGGGGTGGCGAAAAAGGTGAGGGGATTGGAAAATACAAATCGGTAGCCACAGTACTGCCTAGGGGATATGAAAGACAGTTTGGGGAATATAATCAATAACAACATTCCTATTTTTATCATTCCACTGTTTCAGGTTGTTTCAGCTCTTTTGAAATGACTTCTTATAGACATGAGAAACTCAGTCAAAACTCTTCTCTGTCACATGTTAGTCTTTATACTAAGACTCCAAAAAAGGTACCAAATAAAATGCTAAATTTTGAAGTCTGATCCTTATGCATATTTCATTGAAATTGGTCATAATATAATTGTTAATAATAATGCCATTTATTAATAATTTTACCACATTTGAAAGAGGAGAAAAATATATACATTTAACATACATTTGTTCTAATTGAATAAAAATCCATTTGTTTCTAATTGTTCATTTGTAAATTTAATTGCTGATTTCCTTTCTTCAAATACTCTATTGTAGCTACTGTAAATGAAGAATAAAACTCACGAACCTTTTCAGAGATGGTTAGGTTTTATTAATCCTCTTGTGAAAAAAAAATAGAGGTTCAGAGAGAATCCAACAGTGTGCTGGGGTCAGCTCACTTGCAATAGACAATTACTAAATACTCAGAAAGTTTTCAAGCTACCATTAGTATTTGAATTCAGCCAAGGTAAAAGTTATTAAACCCCAAATTAGCCAATACTATACTTTAGGGATTTTTAAATATACTGATCTGGTTTACCAGAACACCACTGTTAATCACCAACTTAAAGTGTGAAAGCCAGAGCAACTCTTAGTAGCATTTAAAAATTATCACCTTAGAGGCACAGGGCAAAAACATTGAGGCTTTGTCTCATGAGTTAATTATAAAAATAGATGAGCTCCAGAAAGTTTGAACTCTCAAACCTAACAAGTCTGTCACACCATGGTCGAGGCCTTGATTGGAAAGGAGCAGAACGCTGAGACATTACATCAAACTAAATAACAACAACATCTGGCTAAAGCACTCCAAAATATTTTATCCATATACCCTCCAGGCCTTCTGAAGTGGTTCACTCCTCCTAGTTAAAGATGTCGATAGTGCACCCAAGATCAAGCCTAATCAGAACCAGACAGTGGTAAGTGAATTAGATCAGTGGTTCTCATTTTCATGGGTCTACTTATGTACCACCTTTTCTGTGAAGTGTGTCTGTTGATTGCATTCAATGTCATGCAAAGTCTGTGTCAATGGAAGTAGGCCCTGCCTTCACTGACGCCACTACTGTATCAAAAATACCTCTCCACTAACTCACCCTATGCCTTTGTAGGGGCTTCAGTGGCCAGCAGACTAAGACAGAAAAAGGCCAAGTTTGTGCCAGGGATTAGTGTACTCCATATGTATGTGCATCCTGAAAATAAGCACTCTATTATAACAAGCTGATTCTGAAGGATATCTGCAGGGCATGGAAGGATTTCTTTCAAGGGACAGTGCACCTCATCATACAATTTGTGTTGAAAGAGAAATAGCCCGAAGTAAGAAGACAAAAAAGAACAGTAGGGAGGGGCAAGTGGCTTGGTCCTGTTGGTCAGGAACTGGAAGGAAAAATATTAGAAGGCTGGTGTTATGGGATGAATTGCATTCCACGAAAATTCATATGTTGAAGTCCTAACTCCCAGCACCTCAGAATGTAACCATATTGGAGATAAGGTCTTAAAGAGGTGATTAAGTTAAAATGAGGTGTTTAGATAGGCCTCAATTCAAAATGGCTGATGTCCTTATAAGAAGAAGAAATTTGGACACATAGGGAGACACCAGAAATATCACAGAGTGACAACCAGTTGGAGACATAGAGAAGGCAACTAAAGAGAGAAACCTCAGGAAAACTAAAACCCGGCGACACCTTTGACGTCTAGCCTCCAGAAGTATGAGAAAATACGTTCTGTTGTTTAAGCTATTCAGACTGTGGTGTGTTGTTTTGTTTTTCAAATATAGCAAACTTTTACAACCGGGGGGCAATAAGATATGAAGAGTAGACAAATGGATTTACGTATGGGGCTGGGCACTGTTCTACCATATCTACTAAGGAAGAGATCCTAAAAGAACCGATACACAGAATGGCTTGGCTAATTAAAGCCAGTTCCTGTTATTAACCAGTCTAGTATTAGTATCTGGACTGATGACACACAGTGGCCATCTTGGCAGGGATAGTGGTTAGGTTAAAGCCCAACAACATGGGATCTCACTCAATAAAGCTGATCTAACTACTGCTACTGTAGAATGTCCAAACTGCTAGCAATAGAGGCCTACACGGAGCCCTGCACTGGCCTGCATCAATATGATCCAATCCCGTGAGGATATCAACCAGCCACTTGGTAAAAAGTTAAACACAGTAGTATCCTTCCAACCTGGAAGGGAAAGGGATTCCTCCTGACTAGAATCAACACGTATTTTAGGTACAGGTTTCACTTTCTTGCCCACCAGTCTTTAGCCAGCACCATTTTTGAAGAAGTTACCAAGTGTTTGATCCACTGTCACAGACCATGAATATCATTGTATATGACCAAGTGCCACACTTAACAACAAGAGAGAGGCATCAGTGGACACATGAAGATGGGATTCCTTGGTCTGATTACATACGTCACTACCCAGAGCTCAATGGATTTTTCTTCACAGTATTTAGTAACATCTGTCTCCTACATCTATATCTATATCTATATCTATATCTATCTATCTCTCTCTATATATAAAATATATAATTATATATATATATAATTATATATTTATTATATAATTATTGTGATTTTCCCTGTATTGAAGGCTGGCAGTACCAAGACCTAGGAAGAGCCAATGTATCTGTTCAAGTCTGAAGGCAAAAAAAAAAAAACAGAAAAAAAAAACTGATGTCCCAACTTGAAGGAAGTTGGACAGGAGGAATTCCCTTTTACTTATAAGAAAGTCAGTCTTTTTATTCTATCCAGGCCTTCAATTGATTGGGTAGAGTCACTCACATTCGGGATGGCAATTACTCAGCCATGGATTCAAATGTTAGTCTCATTCAGAAACACCCTCACAGACACACCAGGCATAATGTTTGACCAAATGTCTAGCACCCAGTGGTCCGGTTAAGTTGGTATATAAAACCAAGCATTATACTTTCTTAACCCCATATCCTCCTTTAAATTTTGCCGTTTCATTCTTACTTAATACAACCACATTCCTAAACGAGATATCTATACTTACTGTCATGTTCACACCTCAAATTCATTCCTTTTCTTATTGATATTTACCCTCATTCTCAATATTCCATTTTTTTTCTTGAGCTGTAGCATTATCACAGTTCTTTACCAGGCTCATAAAAGTTTAATCCTGGTCTTTTTAAACTGCTATTTTATAATTTTTTTCTAGGCAATCCAGACTTCGGTATACCACCTACATGCAAATGACTTCCAAATTTATAACCCTTTCTTCCTTTGGATTTCTCAAAGGCATGATAAAATTAACATGTCTAAAATTAAAACCAAGAACTATATACATCTGCTTCCCTTCATAAACCCTCCCCAAAACAGTAACAATAACCATATCATTATCTGGTGTTAGTTTCAGTGAATGATTTCACCATCTTTCCAGCTACAAAAGCCACCATTCTCTGATATCTCATTCTTCATCATCCATGACTTCATTTTGTTTTACCAAATCATGTTCATTTGATCCCTATATATGGTTCATATCTTTATCTTCTCCATTTCCATTATTACTTTTGTTTAAATGAGCATATTTTCTGCATTTGCCATTGAATAGGTCTCCCTGCAGCCCAGGTCAGCCCACATTAAAATAATCTGCATGTTGTAGCCAGAATTGCATAGAGTGCAAATCAGATAAATCGCTAGGAATGAGTGTTATTTTCTTATTTATATGCTCCTGTACTTTTATGTATGCATAAAACTAATTGACCTCAGTAACATATAGATGAAGATAGATAGTAGATAGATTGATAAATAGAGAAATAAAGTCATGTGTCACTTAACAATGCAGATGAGTTCTGAGAAATGCAGCATTAGGCAATTTTGTCATTGTGACAACATCATAGAGTATACTTATATAAACCTAGATGGTATAGCCTACTGTAAACCTAGACTACATGGTATGGCCTATTGCTCCCAATCTACAAGTCTGTACAGCATGTCACTGTGCAAAACAACACAAGATTAAATCAAACACAAGAGAAAGTGATGCAATCAAGAGACTCCCAATACACAAGATGTATGAGGCCGCTGCCTGCATAACGCACTGTTTCAGCATAGTCTAGTATACTGTTTTATAGCAAACTTTTTTTTATAAGTAGAAAAACTACACGCTAAAATAACAATAAACGTATAGTAAACACAAACTCATAACAGTGACTTATTGTTATCAAGTATTATGTACTGTACATCATTGTATATGCTATGCTTTTATGACTGGCAACACAGGTTTGTTTACACCTGCATCACCACAAACACGAGTAATGCTTTGCTCTATGACATTAAGATAGCTATGACATCACTTGGTGACAGAAATTTTTCATATCCATTATAATCTTATGACCACCATGGAATATGTGGTCTGTCATTAATGGAAATGCCATTATGCAATATATGACTGTAATAATTATACATATATTACATATATGTAATATATGTATTGTCTTCATCATGTGTTATTCACTGTGCTAGTTATTGGGAATTCAAATGTGAAGGAGATAAAGACCCACCCTTAAGCAGATCCAGTGAGAGAGCAAGACTGGTAAACAGCTAATTTCAGTGTTGTGTGACAAGTGCCATAATAGAGAGGTCAGCCTGGAGCTAAGATATCACAGGGAGGGCACCCAGACCACTACTGAGCATTCAGGGAATATGTTCAGGAGAAGGTAACTTCCAAGCTGAAGAAAACATAAGAACTTAATCAAGATTAGATGGCCATAGTTGTGGTCAGGAATATGAGTTGAGTCATGTGGTTAGAGACCTTGTTAGCTATGAGTACATTTAGGAACTTAGACTCATATTCCAGGTTGTGAGAATTAAAATAGTCCATTGAATAAATACCAATGATAGCTGTCATTTACATACATATACACTTATTAAATAGCAGTCTACAAAAAACTCCAGATATATTAGGCCATTTAAGCTTTAACTGGGCTTTATTGATTTCAAGATAAATTTTTTTCAGAGAGCCTAAAGTATAAGGTGAGAGAGTGAGTAAATGTTGGAATCCAAAACAGCATAGTCCAGTTCACTTTTTCTATATGCGAGATAAAAAAATTGTTATTTCTAAATGGACTTTGATTTAATACGATGTAGAAGACTGCTCAAATATTCAATTAATGCCAAATATTCTTATTTATCTTATCAAGAATATTTAAAACCTTAACTTTTAAGTGTTGGTTATATTGTAGTGAACCATTTATGATACCCAGTCAATTTTTAATGATACCAGGTGGGTCACCCTAATTTCAGATTAACTACATCCCACTGACACGATTTCTTCCCCACCCTGCTGCCACCTGTCTGGTACCAAACCCACTCAGCTGTGGAAACTGACAGCTGGTTCTTCAGTGGGGAGTGGTGGGAGCAGGAGTCAGGTGAAAATGACTCATTAGCAATGAAATGGAAAAAATGTGCAGACTTCCCTGCGGATATTTTGGATGATGCAGTTCCTTCTCCCCCTCCAAAATTTCTCTCTATGATTGCCCAATTGAGAATTAATTATAAAAAGTACTTAATATTCAAGTTTTTAAAATTACTATAATGTAATGCCATCATATTTCATCAATTTATTTAGATTTCTTCAACACCAGTTGAGGTTTGCGTTTTGACCTGAATCATGCATAAGTGCCAAAAGAAAAAAATACACTGATATTTGACTTTCTGAACATGTCCAGGGATATTGCATTAGAAAAAACCCTGAAGTTGGGAGCTGGCATACTGAATTCTAGCCACTCATTAGTTACACAAAATCACCAGTTCTCTTAACTCCTTGGACCTCAGAATGCACAAGAAAAAAATGAAAATTATGGGCACAGTGATTGAGTTATGCTTAATTATACTTTTCTTTCCCCTCCTGATTTTTTTAGCTTAATTTATTGACAGTTATTAATAGATTTCTTATTTCTCCCTGCAATGCAGGGACTCTGCTCCCGCTCTCAGTGGGTGGACACAGAATATAGTGAGGTCAAAATGCTCCCTGTACAAGAACACAGGATATGGTGATGCCGAATAGGAACACCAACGGAGCCATAGATAGGGGAGTCATACCACTATATTCTTGCTGGCGGCTGGGTTTGAGACACAGGAAGCAGGATCCACATGATCCGCAATCGACCATCTGCTTCTCTGCCAAACCCTTTGCCAGCGTAGCCATGGCAGTTATATTAGTATTTAATCGCTAACCGGTTATAGCTGATGGCCAACTAGTTACAGCTGATGGCCATCTAATAACTGAGCCACATGACGCTGAGAGCCTGGAAACTGCTCTCTGGGACTCCGTCCCTACACTCCCGAATGTCTCTCCTATATTCGTAGATTTTTATACTGTTTAAAGATCTTTTCATTGTGTATATGGAATGTTTGAAATATCAGTAAAAACAAAGTTTTTGGATGTCATGCAGGGAGTCACGCGGGGTCTCTGGTCCCGCTCCCCACATAAGAACATAAGAAAACAGGATATGGCTAGGCCAAAAAGGAACACCAACGAAGCCATAGGTAGGGGATCATACCACTATATTCTCGCTGGTGGCTGGGTTGGAGACACAGGAAGCAGGAGCCACAGAATCCGCAAACCACACTCCGCCACCCTCCGTGCTTGCTAGCCCAGCTACCATCTTCTTGCCGGCCCCCATTTTCTGCTAACTTAGCCACGGCAGTTATGTTAGTAGCCAATGGCTCACTGATTACAGCTGACAGCCAACTAGTCACAGCTGATGGCCATCCAATCACAGTTGATGGCCATTTACTACCTGAGCCAGCACCTTTCCACGTGAGGCCGAGAGCCTGGAAACTGCACTCCTGGCTCTGTCCCCATAATGAAGTTGTCAGAAAACTACAGATAGCTCACTTATCACGAAATTAAAAATAAAGACTCTTTACAAAAACTCATATTCTATAAAGTATTAGTGATTGAAAAATTTATAGGAAATTTTCTTATAGTAAGTTAATTATTGTAGAATGTCTCCTAAATGCTCTTGCAACTATGGAAAGTAATTATGTTTAGCTAAAGATTTTTTCCCATTTCTAAGACCAAAACAGTAGCAACAGTAGAATAAGGAAGTAGCTTAATATACAAAAAACAACTATCAATGCATAATGGCTCCCTGATAGTATGTAGTACCATATGCCTTTTAAGACCTTGGTTCTCGAGAGTATGTCCAAATGTTAGTGACACAATGATATGCCAAGAATAATTCTGAATACACCAAGAAAGTCTGGCAGAGTCTCAAAAATAAACTTTCCTAAAACCACATCTCACCTTTTATCATTTGAACTCTTTTCTCACGTATATGCCCTTGTCTTCTAACCTTTCTCATTTCTCGACAGCCTAAAGCTCTACCATTATTAGCAGCCACTAGAAGTCATACTGTTATATCTGTCACTATTAGTTAAGAACACCATCCAACTTGAAGATAACTAGAATTTTTCTCTTTTAGTCCTCTTTGGTTTCCTCATTGAGGGGTCACAAGGGCTGCCTGTAGCAAATAACCAAGTACAGAAATGGTTGTTGAAATATTTCATTTCATAAAACCATGAGCTCCCTGACCAACCTTCTTACTGCCATTAGTCACACATTTATCATACATGTCTTCCATCTTGAGAAACTCTTATCTCCCCTAAGTCCAATGTCATAGGACAAAACTGCTTTTTATATACCGCAGCAAAAAGCTTCACAAAGGAGATACCAGTTTTTATAGACTATTCTCTTAGGGTGCTTAGAATCTGTGAGAGCAACTAAAGCTGAGAAAGGTCTTTTCTGCCTTTCTACCTCTGGCACTGCAGCTGTTAGCACTCCTGGTGTCAAGGTACAAATGTCATGAAAGTACTGTCAGTAAAGTAACAACCATGAAAAACAGCCTGGCAGTCTGGCTGGCTGCCAGAGTCCGTAATCATCTCTTTATACGCTGCTTGCAGCTGGACTTCGGCTTTCGCTCTTTCCTCCAATTGCTATTAATTGAAGGAGAGGGATTTGCTTCACATTAAGGGAAAGAAGGGTATTTTTTGCCTCTGTTTAAAAGTATAATTTCAAAATTGAAGATTAACTGTGGTGCTTAGAATATTATGGTTCTGTGATTCCTAAACATGTGAGTCATGGGAGAAAATGCCTTGAATTAAAATGTGTTCTCCAATTCCCAATATGGGAGTCTTCCATGGAGGAGAGAGTATATTTGAAAACATCAAATAGAGGAGAGATGGGCAACATTTACATGTTTATTTTGATAACTCTATGAGTTCTAATTAGAGAAAAATGACCAGCTCTAGGTAGAAATGATCAATCCATGAAGTGATTTCTTAATCTATAAGAAATTCTAGAACTGACTACAAAAATTCAAAACTGAATTTCATTATGTCTTGTCTCCCCTAAAGCTCTCTAATGTGATTTTAGCGCAATGCATAACGACTAAGAGGAGTAGAAAGATGCCTTTTTCCATGTACGGGACTCCAGGGATATGAATATTGACAAACTGCTTGGCATCATCAATTACTTTATGATTTGCAGTTACCATCAGCTTCAATCTTGTTTATAGCAATTTACCAAACTATTTGTCAACGTATGTAGAAAGATGCCCTTGGCCTTGGAGCAAAGCTTGTGGACATTTATTCTGGGGACATCTTGACCAGAGCACATGATTAGAAAACAGGAATGGCCCCTGTAGGGGAAAAAAAAAATAAAAAAAAAAAGGGTCCATGCTCCTTTTATCATCCAGTTAAAAGAACAAATATCATGGGCATTATTTTCCCAAATCCATATTTCAGATTTGTATACACATATACACACATTCCCACAAAGTACACAAATTCATTTCCTTTGCTATCATTTGTATCATTTTATTAAAATTGCTTTGCTAAGTTTAGAGTAGCCTTCTAATTAAAAGAAATTGTCATGAAAAAAAGGCTTGCTATATATTTTCTATCAATATAGTCCCCTTCACTCTCTAATTATCAACATTAATGACCTATTCCTAGTATTTATCCTCCAAACCTCCAAGTGTCTAATCAATACACGTATGGATATTTTATAGGTCCCCTAACCTCATTATTGTCATACCACCTCTTACTTTTACTTTTTAAATATTACCTATTTTTCTTTCACTTTTTCATTCACTCCTTTCCTTGCAAAAGCAAAATAAAATATTAAGAAAACAAAATATAAAGCATCATTTTCCTTGACATTTGATTATCCCGTCTAGTAATTTATTCCGTGATTGTAACTCAGAAATAGGTGCCAAATCTGGACACTCTTTTCCATCTTCAATACTAATGTTCCTCCTGGTGCTTTTCTCACTTGGACAATGGCAGCAGCCTCCTAACAATTTTCCCTTGCCTCTTTCTCTCACTACCTCATTTTGTCTTATCCTTTAAGCTATCATTGTTTGCTTCCTTTCAAACAAAACTACAGTGCCACACTTATGAACAGAGGCATGTGTAGCCTTCCCTTTGCCAAAAATCAATCAATCAATCAATCAATCAATTAAAGTTCAGGATCTTTAGCTTGAGGCTATTCATGGCCTATTTTTTCCCCCATCTTCATTATCTGATAGTCTCCCTATGCTCACCAGACAAAATGCTTTCATTCTTCAATGATGTAATAATGTGTACTCTTCACTTTGCCTGGAATATGAGGACTGACAATCAAGTTCCTGAACTTGTTGCAGTGACACTGCTTACCTTGTTGATATCAGAGGGATTATTCATTATGAATTTGTACCAACTGGACAAACAGTTAACCAGGTTACTCTTTGGAAGTGCTGAAAACGCTGTGTGAAATAGTCAGACAAACTGAACTTCTCGCCAGCAGTTCATGGCTCTTGCATCACGACAATGCACCAGCTCACACCACACTCTCTGTGAGGGAGTTTTTAGCCTGTAAACAAGTAACTGATTGGAACACAATCCCTACTCATCTGATCTGGCCCCCAATGCCTTCGTTCTTTACCTGAATGTAAAGGAAATATTGAAAGGAAGACATTTTGATGACATTCATGTCATCAAGGATAATACGACGAAGCTCTGATGGCCATTCCAGAAAGAGTTCCAAAATTGTTTTGAACTGGCAATTTTGGGTGGACTAGGTGCTGGCATTGGTGCATACCTTCCCAAGGGGAGTACTTTGATGGTGACTTTAGTGACGTTCATCAATGAGGTATGTAGCACTTTTTCTAGGATGAGTTCACGAAGTTGATTGTCCAACCTCGCAGACATCAAAATCTTCCCCATCCTTTATTACCTCGCTACTCACAGTGCTGTCTGCAGAACAGCAACATCAGCATTGTCTGGCAGACCGTTAGAAATGCAGAATCTCAGGTTCACCCCAGACCTACTGAATCAGAATCCCTAATTAAAAAAAAAAAAAAACACAAAACCAAAAAACACCATTTATTGTACACAATAAATATTATCTCTTCCGTGAAGCCACTCTCCTTTCATCTTCCCACTATATTCTTTTCACATCCTAATACAGTTCACATCTTAAAGAATTATGGATATTTTAATTACACTTGGACACCTCTCTCCCTCCCCTTCTTCCTTCTCTCATCTCACATTCTCTCTCTCTTTTCCCTTTTTCTACTCTCCTCTACATGCCACTGTTAATTAATAGAAGCAGTAGTAGTTGTTGGTGTCATTGTAACATATCCCTGGCTGTGTGCCAGTCAATTACTTGGAATTTTCCTTCCAATATGAATTTGCTTCTAATCTTGCTCCAGTGAAGGCTGAATTTTCTCTCTCCCTGCCTAGAAATTAAATACTCTTTCTTGCTATTTTATTATAAAAGTAAAACTAGTCTTTTCATATATAGTCACCACTGAACCAGTGAAAGTAGTTATTTAGAATGAGACGCTATATATTCAACTATATATGATGTGACATATCCATATTCATGGAATGAATTTAACAGCAATTCAAAATTCTTCATGTAGCAGAATAATAGGATATACTGTGTTTATCGAACTACATCTGTACAGTTGTAAATTTTTTTTTAGAGGAGCAATTGGGGATTGTTAAAATATTTCAGTTGATAAAAATATTTTATTACATATACATGTACACACACTCCAATTGGACAAGGAATAAATAATTAATTTTATCAATTAAATAGATGAATGATTGTTCATTAAATTTATGTGACATGGCTTTATGTGTTATCTCACTGAGAAGCTCTACATTCAAAACTAGCATTATTCAATTTATTAAACATTTGCTGACTTAGGTCTTCAAATTGCTCATACATGGTCAGATGATTTCACATATTATGTATTTCTGATCCTTTTGAGCTAATCTAGTCTCAAATCTACTTCTGTCTCATGCCCCTAGATACCTAAGAGCAAAACAATCCACTCCATTCTTCTTTATTCAAAGTCCAGCATATGCTCATCCTAGAATATATTTTTATGGACAAATACCTTATTAATTCAATAAAGTGCAGGCTATAACTCAGGCTGCAGTAATCTAAAATTATGGAAATTTTGCAAAAACAATATTTCCTATTCCATATGCAAATGATTAGATTAAATATTTGCTTTACAGTTGTCTTGATTATTGCAGACAGTTTAAATAAGCTTTGTTAAATGGTCTTTATAATTAAGAAACAAAATTGTTGATTATCAATTTTATATAAATTGATCCTTCTTTGAAAATGTATACTTTAAGATGCTATATTTCACTCATAGGGTCTTTGTTTAGTGATAAATTAAATTCACCTTAGCAGGAAGGATCTCCATCCAATCCTAAATAAACCATTTTGTCCTCTCATTCAATAGGTGAGAATTTTCCTGCTGTTTCAATGTTAACAGCTTAGCACATTTTTAGCTGTCTACGGAAGTCTTAAGTCTAGAATAAATTATTGGATGGATGTGTTGATGTTAGACATGAATGATTCAAATAAAAAATGAATTAATAAGATTTTTATAATCAAAGAAGTGAAGATCTGTGTCAAAGTACAAATAATTCAAGCTGAGAATGGTTCACAATGATTTACCTATTTCAAGATAATTTGCTTTTACTCCTGAATTATGACCTATATTTATGAAATTGTTTTCCTAGTTTGAATTTATATGCTGATAGTTGTATCTTATTTGATTTATATTTGATCTCTATTTATTGAACTTAGTATTCTACAAAAAAATAACAATAGTGGAAAAATAACAACAAAACCAACCTCACAATTTTGGATAATGGTATGATGCCTGAGAGGACAGCATCTGTCTACAGAAAATTGAGTGTAGTATAATTCCAAGTAGTTCTAGGAGCTCCTCTTCTCCTCTGTCTTCCTTCTGCTCTTTTGACTAAAACCACTCTCTTTTTTCCAGCCTATGAGTAACATAACTACCTTCATTAAAATCTTGTCATTTCTTTTTAATAGAAGACCTGCAATCCTAGCTGTATGCTTCTGATTGCTTTTTACCACTTAATTGTCGAAGGACTTGAAACAGTTACCTTAATTTTTCTGAATTCCTTGTTTTTCCTATTTGTCATATAGGATTGCTTTAAGGATGTAATAATGATGGCTAATATTTATTGAATACTTATGAAATGCTGCAGTGTTCTCTGCACTTCACATACACTATTTGAACTATGCGTAACAACAGTCCTATGCAAAAATGTTCAATAATTTGCCAATACCATACAATTTATTGTAGGCAGATTGAGTAGAGCCCATTTTCTTAACTGCCTGGGTATATGATATTGCCATCTACTGAATGAAAAGGGAGGATATTATAGAAACTATAGAAACTATTAAACATTATATAGAGAAAAATGTATTTTGTGAAGCTTATGCAATGTGTGTAACATTATCTAATGTTTACAACAATTCTGTAAAGTAGTCATCATCATATTAAACATAAAAAAAATCTAAGGCTCATAGATGGCCTATAATTTACCTCAGGTCAAAAAGCAAGTATGTGGCAGGATCATTTTTTGAAACAACATATGTTTTCTTTACTCCATGCACATGGTATTATATCTTTTTAGCTTTCCAGCAATACCACTGCATTGAAATTTTTGAGGAAGCAAATGATATGTTTGTGACTGTTATGTATTATTTAATTTGATTTTTTTGTTTCATTTTGTTTTTGTTTGTTGGATTAATGTAAAACATGTACTCAAATTTCACTGAAATTTTCTCTCCTGCATTTCTGATATTTATGTTAGATGTTGTAGGCCTTATCACAGTCAAAGAATGAATTGAGGCATCCTAAAATTTCTCTGTTGGCTAAAAGGCAGTGGCAGTCAACAAAACAGTCATCTGTTATGATGTCTTCAGCGATAGTGGTTTAGGAGGTATAAAAGTCGGAATAGAATTTTGTAGATTATATTTCTAGACAGTAAATAGGAGTAAAAAATAATTTTCAGATAAAAAGAAGAAGCTAAAAAAATATTTAAAAATCTTTTCTTGATGTTTTAAGGTAGGTCAGAGAGGTACAGGTGCTGGAATGTTATATAAACAACTAAGGATATGGTCAATTTTAACACAACAAAATAGCATGAAGAACAGGGTACACTTTCCTAAAATTACAATGCTATTGATTTCATGAATTAAACTTTTTGAAAAGGCCTGTATTTCAATAACCAGTTAAAATAAATTTAAAGTTAGGATATTTTTATACCTTTGGAAAAGATCAAAATATGAATATGTTGTTATAAATAACAAGAGTACCCAAGAAACTGATTCAAAAATGATAGTGTGATGATCTCTTTGGATCGTCTCCTTAGTGAAACAACTATATGTGGTGAAAATGATTTTTAAAAATTTTAGGATCACCAGGTCAAATTGGTAGAGTAGACAAATGCTGTGCTTGCCTCCTGTCATGACCACATCAAAATTACAGCTGAACTGCTAAACAACCATCATTGAGAATCACCTAAAATCTTGCTGAACCAAAGCCCTGTAACTAAGAACATACAGGAGAAGCCACCTTGGGACTAAGGAGAGGGGCATAGACTCAGAAAAGTCTGGTCCCAGTCCTGCATGCGACCATTAAAAACTGGGAGGGATATCTCGGCTGCAGTTTTCCAGCTTTATACCCCCAGAGGTGAGAGCGGTCCCAGTCACTCCCGAGCCCAGGGTTCCAGTGCCAGGGAAAGAAGTCCCCGTAATTTCTGGCTGTGAAAACCAGCAGAGATTGTGACTGAGTAAGATGGAGGGTGGCTGGGGTCCCAGGCACTCCTCTTAAAGGGATCACACTGTACTTACTTCCTGACAAAATCACTGACTCTAAGCTCCAGCACTGGGGCAGCAGCTAGAGAGGTGACAGGGACATATTGAGGCAAAATGAGTTGTCTGGCTGCAGGATAAGAGCTAGAGGGGCAGCTTTCTCCCAGACAGAAGAGCTGGCAGAAGCATTTGTTGATCCTTTCCCTGCCCCAGCATGCAGAGACAGTTAGCTTCCATCAAGATGGCTAAACCATTTGTTCACCGCACACTGGTGATTACAGACCCCATTGGCACACAACTTTCGGGCACAGCCAAGCTGATTCCAGTGGCTTTTTCATACAAACTGCCAACCTTGGCTCATGCTGCAGACTTTCCTAGTGTCTCTCAAAGGTTTGCAGAACCCAGACAAGTAGCATCTGGCTTGAGCATGTCCCATAACTCTGACAGAGCAGCCCTAAGCCCAGCACTAGTGACAGCCAGCTTGGTTTGCAGCTTGGCCTCTCAAGGTACTTCCAAGCATGGCATGGGTAGTGGCCATAACTAAATTGCTTTGTGGCTCCTTCTAGGTGGGGTATGGGCTGTGGCTGAACTTGACCTACAACAGGTCCCCTCCCAGGTGGCTCTGGGGTTGGAGCACCTTGTGGCCAGATTTGAAATGACCTGGAGCATCACTCATCCGCCTCTAAGGACTACACCCTAAGGGGCAAATTGGGCAGTCACCAGAGCCCTGCTTAGGCAGATCCTGCTCTGTAGGATCAGCCCCTGTACCACATCTCTGCCACTGTAGTCACGTCCAGTCCTCACTATCAATGAGCCCGAGGGTCAATCTCTCCCACTGACATGGAAATAGCAATCAAGACTCAACTACAAGAGGAGGGCACATACAACCCACACAAGGGACACACCTGGAGTGTTCAACTCCGATGACCAGGGAGAATGTGCCACTGAACCCCCACAGCACACCTATTATATAAGGCCACTCTACTAAGACCAGGAGACATAGCAGCCTGTGGGGACAGAGTCAGGAGTGCAGTTTCCAGGCTCTCGCCCTCACATGGAAAGGTGCTCACTCGGGTAGTAAATGGCTATCAACTGTGATTGCTAGTTGTGATTGCTAGTTGTGATGGATAGTTGACCGTCAGCTATAACCAGTGAGCCATTGGCCAATAATATAACTGCCGTGGCTACACTAGCAATAAAGTGGGGGCTAGCAAGAAGATGGTGGCTGAGCTAGCAATAGGGGATTGCAGTTAGCATGGCAGAGTGCACCTAGCAAGTAAGGTTGGCTGGCAGAGAGAAGTAGACGTCAGGTTGCGGATAGTGTGGCTCCTGCTTCCTGTGTCTCCAACCCAGCTGCCAGTAAGGATATAGTGGTATGACTCTCCTATCTATGGCTCCGTGGGTGTTCCTTTTTGGCTTCACCATATCCTGTGTTCTTATGTGGGGAGCGGGACCAGAGACCCTGCCTGATACCCTGCATGACACAGCCCAACCTAATAAAAAAAACAAACACAGGGAGGCAGCCAAAATCAGGAGACAAAAACGTGCCCCAAATAAAAGAGCATAAGAAAGCTCCAGGAAAAGAACTAAACAAAGTGGAGACAAGCAAGCTATCAGACACAGAGTGCCAAACACTGGTTATACGGATGCTTAATGATATCAGGAAGAACTTCAACAAAGAGACAGGAAACATAAAAAAAAAAAACGGAGATAGAAAACATACAAAAGAACCCGTCAGAAATAAAAAAAATAAAATAACAGAGATAAAGAATACAGGGAATCAATAGTAGGTTAGATGAAGCAGATACCAAGATGGCACAGTAGGTAAATGCTGTGTTTACCTTCTCTCACGACCACATCAAAATTATAACTAAATTACAAAACAACCATCATTGAGAATTGCCTATAATCTTACGGAAGTGAAGCTCTACAAATAAAGAAGTGCAGAAGAAGCCACAAGACTGGTAGGCGGGGCAAAGATGCTAAATGGGCTGGTCCCACACCTGCAATTAAAGATTGGGAGGGTATTGTGGCTGTGGAGGTCACCCCCACCCCACAGAGAAGCAAGAGGTCCCACCCCCATCCCAACCCAAGGTTTCAGTGTTGGGGAAAGAAGTCCCCATAATTTCTGGCAGTGAAAACCAGCGGAGATTATGACTGAGTGAGACGGAGGGCGGCTGCACTCACAGGTGTGCCCCTTAAAGAGACCATACATAGACTTACCCACCAATGGAATCACTGGCTCTGAGCTCCAGTTCTGGGGCAGCAGCTGGGAAGGTGGCATGGACATATGGTGGGGAACTAATTTGGCTGGCTTGGGATGGGAGCTGGAGAGGTTGCTTTCTCCTGGATGGAGGAGCTGGTGGAAACCATTGTTTCTTTGTTGAGTCCTCCCCTTCCTGGCATGTAGACGCAGGTGGCTGCGATATCTGACTCCATCATTTGTCGCTATGCCCTGGCAAATCAAGACCCGGCCTTGCCCAACTTTCTGGCACACCAAAGCGTCTTCCAGTGGCTTTTTCGTACAAATTTCTTGCCTTGGCTCAAGCTGCAGACTTTCCTAGGGTAACTCAAAAGTTCATGGAACCCAGATAAGCAGCATCTGGCTTGAGTATGTCCTCTACCTCTGGCTGAGCAGCCCTAAGTTCAACACTAGCACAGTCAGCCTTGGTTTGTGGCTTGGCCTCTTAAGGTGCTTCCAAGCATGGCATGGGTGGCAGTCATCTATTGATCTTTTGTGGCTCCTGCTGGGTGGCCCCAGGTGGTGCATGGGCTGTGGCTGAACTTGACCTATAGGTGATCCACTCCAAGGTGGTCCTGGGGCTGGCGCCCCCAGTGGCCACCTTCAAAATGAGCTGGAGCATTACCCAGATGCCTCCAAGTATGACACACACAAAAGGCGGGTTGGACAGGAACCAGAATCCTGCTGAGACAGATCCTGTCCTGTAGGGTCACCCCTTCCACTGTAATCAAGGCCAGTCCTCACAACAAGTGAGCCTGAGGGTTAGTCCCTCCCACTGATGTGTAGTTATCAACAAAGGCTCAACTACAAGAAGAAGGCAACACACAAACCACACAGGGGAAACACCTAGAGTGCATGGCGCAGGTGACCGCAAAGACTGCATCACTGAGCCCCACAGCACACCTAACACATAAGACCACTCTACTAAGACCAGAAGACATAGCAGCCCTACCTAATACATGGAAACCGACAGACTAATCAGGGGGATCACTGTATTAATTATATAAATGTCTAACCACTATGCTATACACCTGAAATTAATGTAAAATAATAATGAAACCAACTTTAACTGAAAAAAAAAATAAAGAAAATATAGATTACTTTTTAAATATGGCCTCAAATTTTTTGACAAAAATTAACAACATAAATGTTGCATATATAAAATTATAGCATATCATGACTTAGTGGGAAAGAATGCTATATGGGTTTCCTATTTAAAAATTTATCAAATTAATGGATTATATTAATGAAATGAAGAAAAAAGCATATATTCATCTTAATAGCTGCTGAAAAATGTTTGACAAAATTCAATCAACAGAGAATTAATAAACTGTGATATATTTTCACAAATAAAAACAAAGACTTCTGATACACAATAGAATGAACAATCTCAAAATAATATTTTAAGGAAAACTTCAAGATGCAAGAATATTTGTAATGTAGTTCGCATTCATTTCAAAAACTGGCAAAACTCATATCCGGTGATATAAATTAGGAAATAGTTGCCCATTTATGTTATGAATTTAATGAAAGTATCACAAGGGTACCTCTCCGTTTATGGAAGTATTCTGTATTTTGATTAGGATGGTGGTTATACAGTTCTATATATTTTTTAAAAAATTATTAAAATGTACACTTATGATAAATTTATTTGTCTGTGATGTTCTTCAATAAAAACAAAAGGGAAAAGAGGGGCAAAAAATAGAAAACTCTGTTATGAAAAAAAATGTAATGTAATAACCCCACAATTCATTATATGTCAATGCCATTATTTAAGAATGCCCCGTTGTTGGGCATTCATCTTGCATCAAATTCTTTGAGACTTTAAATTATGCTGTTGTAAACACCTGTCTGAAAACACATTTGTTTACAGTTTATAACATGTCCTTGGAGTTAGTATCTAAGAAGTTGAAAAAAATTTAATCTCTTGATATACATTACAGAATTGCTTTATAAAATTACTATATTGATTTTGCTACACTTTTTTGGTTTTATATGGTTTTGCTATACTTTTTCATCCCCATCATGTATCTTTCTTTAGATATAAACATATATATATGTGTGTGTGTGTGTATATATATATATACATATGTATATGTATATATATGTATATATATATGCCATATGTATATATATATGCCAAAAAATGTATACAAGTGGACACTTTGGTCAACGTTGCTCAAGCAGTAGTTCGCCATAATCGGAAGTGTGTGGACACTTATGGTAACCACTTTGAGCACCTCTTGTAATTGCAGAAGTCATACGTGACTTGTATTCATCTTTTGTAATCGGTATACATTGAGTATTAAAATTTTAATACAGTTTTGCTTTCATAAAATGTGTATACATTTTTGTGGCACCCTCTGTATATTACTCATACATTTGTGTGTATTCACAACTTTTAAGGTATAATTGACATACACTAAACTGTACTTATTTAAAGCGTATAATTTTATGAGTTTTGTTATAGTTACACACCCATGAAACCATCACCTCAATCAAGATGATGAACAATTCTAATGTCCTTAAAAATTTCTTTATGCCTCTTTGTAATCCTCTCTAATGACTTTAGCAGGTAATTGCTGATTCCTATAGATTGCTTTGCACTTTCTAGCTTTTTATATAATTAAGTCATATGCTATGATCTTTTTGTCTGTCTTTCATTCAGTGCAGTAATTTTGAGATTAATCTGTATGTTTATTTCTGAACAGAATTATATAGAACAATTGTTTGCTGAGTATTATTATATAAAACAACTGATTTCTGGCATTGGACAATAGCCAAGGTAGGATTCTTTAAATATGTGAGTGCACAAAATAAATACCACCTTTATCTATGTCTTGAGATATTTTCTGCACTTTAGTGTAGGAAGGTAGAGCCCGAATAAAGAGCAATAGTCTTGATAAGTGGACGAGCTGCGTCATACAATTTGGGACTACTACAGAAGTAGCTGTGATTGATGGAACAGGATCCTGAATGAAGGGGAATTGTGTATAAAACATCTCACATGTTTGTATGGAAATACTTGTTTATCCTTGTCCAATTTTTGGACTGCAAATGCATAGGGTAAAACACTATGGAAGTTTTTAGAAGCAGTAAGCTGCTGTGAGGCTGAGAACAAGTGAAGAATCTGGGGTCTCCCAGTGTTGGCTTAGCCAGATTGCAGAGATTGCAGTGGACACCCTGTTGTTTCCATTGAAACCCCACAAAGGCCATGAAACTTGGAGTAAGAACCATGACATAATAATAAGAGCTATGCTTTAAGATTATGGAAAATAATAATAAAAAACAAAGTAACTTAACAAAGTAAAACCTAGGCCTCTTCAGCATCAAGGTACCCACCAGAATAAAGTACGACCTTATTTTAGAGGACAAATACTGGTGTTAGAATCTCAACAATTTATATCACTTACAATGACCAGTATGAAAAACAAAAGAAAACGGTAACAACAAACTAGATGTTTAAATAAATAGGAAAAAATAACTGTTGAAAAGTGAAAAAATAGTTAATAGATGCATATTTATAAAAATCCAGATATTGGCGTTAGAAGAAAATAATTTCAAAATAATTATGACTAACATTAAGGAAAGAGAAAAACTATGGAAAATAGTTGACATATCTTACAGAATTATAATACACAAAAATTAAATCTATATTTTAAAGTGGTAATATACAATACCAAACATTACTCATTGACTGGGATTAACAGCATACTCAACACAGCCAAAGGTAACATTAATACATTTGAAGAAAGATCAACAGAAAATATGCAAACTTAAACTGGGAGGGGTTAATAAGGGTGAAAGGAAAAAAGCATAAATAAGATCATACAGTCACATGGGCAAAAGTCCTAACATACATCCAATAGGAATTCTAGAAAGAAAAAAGAGCGATTGGGACATATTCAATACTTGAAAAAATAATGGATGAACATTTTTCGGAATGCTTATACTTATTTGTATTTCCTCCTTAGGAAATTGTTTATTTGTGCTCTTGGTCTACTTTCTTCTTGGTATTTTGGTATTTTTCTTTACATTTTTAACATCTCTGTATTTTATTATCAATTTTGTTATATCCCTAAACTCAGAAATCAATGCTAACACATAAATAAGACCTTATCATGCCATTTTATAAAATTGTCAAAGACTCAATTTTTTATACAGTAAAACTCATCTCAATGATAGTTTGTAAAAACGTCCCTAAATATCCATCCCTAAGTTAGTACTCGCTCACCTTTTGAAAGCACATGTACTATCTATACCTGAATTACAACAAATACAATGTCATTTTTACTGGTCGTTTTCTTTTACTCTAATATGAACTCTTCAACAGCTCTTTACTTGTATGTTCTCTGTGAATGTTTCTTGAATGAATAAAGAAAATATGTAATAAAAATGGTGTAAGAAGTTATGTTTTACAGCTGGTACTAAAAGGAAACAGAAAGGAAGCAAAGACTGTAGAGTACAGATTGGATATTCTCCATTATCCTGACAGTAAATTAGCTTTTCATTTGGATGTTACTTTCTTTCAGAAGAGTTTGATGCATTTTAAGTTGATGCAGCAGTGCATGTTATTAAAGCCAGGGATCATAAATTATTTCTTAAATCATTGAGTCTTGGGAAAACAGAAAGCCAATGAATCACTACCATTTGAACATTGATTTAGTTTCTGCATAAGCTTATGCTGGGCTTGGTGTATGTGTTTGGCTCCAGCAGGTCTGCATACGTTCTAATTTGCTTGAAAACTGTGTGAAAATATTCCCATGGCCCTTTTATAAAATATGACAGGCTGACATTTTCTTTAATTACAAGACCTGATCTGTTTAATAGCATACAATTGGCCTCCAACTTGACAGACCTTCCCTTTAAAATCAATGGTTAGACTCTAGGGCACCAGCTTGGTCATCAAGATCAATATTAGAAAAAATATAGCTTGTCAAGACCTCTCAGCCTTTTATTGATTCAAATGGGGAGCAGCTCACAGATTGAATAATGATATTAGAACTCTGATCCAACAAATAGAAGCCTCTTACATTAATTTTGGTATAGGCAGATGAATCTGTGATAAATGACTCAAGCATAATATAATTATACAAATACTGTAGTTAGATAAAGTAGAATGTTTTCATAGAGAAGTTATATATATTTAGAATACATTTCTTTAAAGTCCTCGGCAAGTGAAAAAAAAAACAAAAGCATTACCTTAGTCTTATCAGAGACAAAACAAAAACACTGAAAAGTCATTTCATCAATACCAAAGAATAGGAGATAAATCATCATGAAAAGAAAAATTACAATAAGAAGAAAAACAATTCATTATTTTCTCTTAGAACTTATTTATTTAAATAAAAATGTGTTAAAGTTTCAGAAAAAATATTTAACTAGAAGTCAGTGTTCTTCACTTCTAGTGCTAGATAATTATTAATATATTGTTATACAAGTCACTTAACTTATGTAGGCCTCGGTTTTCTATGCTGTCAAATGAAGGACTAGGAAGATGTAGTCTGAGTATTATTTTAAATCTCAAGGGAAAAACCCAAACACAACAGTCGATGTTAGTTAGTTTTATATTTCATTAGTAATTGTAATAAATCTGTATACTTGTTTTATTTTCACTTCTAATTTGAATGCTAACAGAAGGTTCTGAATGCAGTTTTCACATCAAAGGGGAATGTGAAACTGAAGCCATACCCATCAGGACATTTTATATTACTACAGACAAATATTTTAAAAAAAATCAGAAACAAGAGTTTGTGATTCCTTAATATTTTCAAAGTTTAAGAATTTTATACTTAACACTATTGAATTGTACACTTAAAAATAGTTAAGATGGTAAATTCTATGTTATGTGTATTTTGCCACAATTAAAAGTTTCTTTTAAATATGGAAAAATAGTTTAAAGGTTTTAGTTCAATTTATATCTAAAAGTTAGAGAAGTATACATCAACAATTCGTACTCCAGAATAAAAACTTGGGAGCATCTTTATATTGCTAGCTAATTACTACACTAGCAGTGATAGCTTATTGAGTGTCTATAGTAATTAATTGGGCACTATGGTAGGTATTTTATTTTCTTCTCTTCATTTACATATATCAATCTACCTTTTTATTACCTTATATTTATATGCCTCATATATTTGCCTTGCTTCTATATCCTTATCTCATTTGTTGTATGAATGCATAACAACCATTATTCTATGTAAGAGAAAAATAAAACTCATGTTTGATAAGTAAATTCCTCAATGTGTAGAGATAACAAATATCATAGCTTGTATTTTAAATCATTTGTCTAATACATAAATTCATTTTACTTATTTTTTTTTTTTTTTTTTTTACTGTGACACAAAGCTTAATACCATGCTGGTTACCTTAAAGACCTAAGTACAGTTTTCCCTCTATTACTTGTTATATAGTTTCCTAGAAAAGTGTGATAGCTTTGGATAAAATTCCAACATTTAAGAAAGTGTATGAAATTTCAGTTTCAATAACTCTTCCTCAAAGTCCTTCTAGAAATCTATCAAAGATAAAACCCTTTCAAACAAAACACAAAAACTGTACAATTTTCTATTTCCTTTTTAGAAGGCTAAACGTTGACTATTACTAACAGTGCTGAGGATTATATATTTACCACTTCATTTTACAGAAAATGTTTTTCTAAGTTATTTAAAAGAATATATACTTATAGCCTAAACGTAGGGCATTTTTAATACATCACATCAATGAAAAATTGACCTGGAATTTATTTTCTTATTTCCATAAATGTTAGGCATCAATAACCCAGAAATTTTACCAAGTCTCAAGTTCTTTTTGTTTCATTTAATTAAAACTTCACAGACTGCCAACTTTTGCTGTTTGTGAAACTCTTAACAGATGTTATTGAGTGTTTCCTGTTAGGAAAACACAGGAGGAATAAAGACTATCTGTTTTCGCCTAACATATTAAACTTTACTGAGTGAATTATTTATGTATTCATTTATTTTTATTTCATAATTCATTCAGAAAGACAAAGACATGCTAACACAGTGTTCTGGTCACTATGATTTATTTTGCTTTTGTCTAAAGGTAACAGCTTGACTGCTCCTAGAGTCATGTGCTTCTTTTGTTTTGAAATGGTTATGATTGGAGTCATCTCCTGAATCAAGCCCAGCACTATAGCACTTTTGTTGAAAGTGGTTATACTTTAGGGTTATTGGATAGGTATAGCAAAGTCAAATATATTTAAAATATTATTAACCCATCAATGGGGTATTAAATAGAACTATCATCAACCACTACTGAATTATGTCTTCATTCTTTCCATACCGAGATACGGGCTTCAGTCAAATAGAGGCATGATCAAAGCCATAGCAGTTAAAATGGATTCCTCAGCTATTTCTAAGCAAAGGCTATTCAATGGAGGTGACCATGATTCAGAACTGAAGTTACTGATTCTTTGACAGTAAGACTTGTGGCCAACCGATTATCTATTCTCATTGGGCAGCAAGGAATTGTAGCCCAAATGTACAACACTAAAACCGACTTCAAAGCATTCTGCTCTGATGGTAGTGAGCTATTTTCCAAACCCCAGGTAGTGAGTCTGAGTTTAAAACTTTTATTTTCATCAGCTGCCACCAGAATTGTGACAGTACCCTGAGAATAGGAATTATTCACAGAGTAATTCTTAAATTATTTTCAGAACAGAGAAGAATATGTTTACAGGGATCATAGAATCAGTCCTAAATTGTTTATTTAAAGATATGTAAACTTCTTTGTACCCTCAATTCCTGAAGTAAGGCAAATTGATGTATACATGAATGATTTTAATCAGATTACTTTCCTTATACAAAGATAATGTTTTTGATGGAGGAGTTTAGAGGTTATGAGAGGTAACTCTGGAATATGGGGCTGTTCATGGCAGGCTTCGTCTGGGACACTCGCTTCATGTATCAGGTTTGACAGATGCATTAGGTTACTGGGGACAGGCAGGCAGTAAGAGAGGTCCTGTGTGCAGAAAGTTCTGGCACTTCCAAGACAAACGTAACTTATATCACAAGTTTCCTAGGCTCAGCTCTGTTCTCCTTATCTCTTCCCCCAGATTACGAACAACTGTTATTAACTTTAAATCATTTCAGAAGTTGTGATTTCCAAAGTACAAGGTACACGGAGAAAGGGGACTTTATCTACATTGATACAGGCATTAACCTGGAATATACTTTGGAGGGACAACAAACAGATGAAGGCTGTGTTTAGGAGGAGGAGCTATTTTAAGCCATTTTAGGGATATGCTGCTTATTAGAAAGTAGAGTGTTATTAAAGAGTGATAATAACTTTCAAAGAAATTCTTAAGATGGAGATGAATTCATGTTCTTAATATAAATATAGTCTCCTTGCTGTCTTCTTCAAACTTTAAACCACCGGTGGAAATTCTGCAACAATCACTTAAAAGACGTGTCCCACCCCCAGAGTGGTAATCACTTGTACTAGGAGTACTATTCAAGCACTTTGACTAAAATTTAGCAAAGAAAGCGTAGAGTACAGCTCTTTCCAGCTGGCACTGAGCCCTGGACATCTCTTGGGACAACAGGCACCAGTGCCACAAGACCGGGGGCAAGAAAACCTCCTACCACAAGGAGCGTAAATATTAGCCAGGATGCCCTGCTCCCAACACTAAGATCGGCCCCCACCGCATACACACAGCTGGTGTGTGTAGAGGCAACAAGAAGTACCGTACATTGAGGCTGGAAGTGGAGAACTTGTTCTGGGGCTCGGAGTGTTGTGTGTGCAAAACAAGGATTATTGATGTGGTCTGCAGTGCATCCAACAATGCACTGGTCCACACCATCACCCTAGTAAAAAACTGCATCGTGCTCACTGACAGTACCGGCAGTGGTATGAGTCCCACTACGCACAGCCCCTGGGTCACAGATGGGGGCCAAGCTGATTCCTGAGGAGGAAGAGATTTTAAGTAAAACAAAACAAAACAAACAAGAAATTCAGAAGCAATATGATGGAAGAAAAAAGAATGCCCACATCAGCAGTCTTCTAGACGATCAGTTCCAGCAGGGCACACTTCTTGCACGCATCCTTTCAAGACCAGGCCAATGTGCTAGAGAGAAGGAGCTGGAGTTCTAGCTGAGGAAAAACAAGGCCAGGGAAGGCAAATCTATCCTCCTTCCCTCCTTCCTCCTATCTGAACTCTTGCAATAAAGGTGTTTATTGTTCTGTGTGAAAAAAGGATAGAAGGAAGGAACGAAGGGAGGGAGGGAGGGAGGGAGGGAAGAAGGAAGACAAGGAAGGAAGGAAAACAAGGAAGGAAGGAAGGAAGGGAGGGAGGAAGGAAGGAAGGAAGGAAGGAAGGAAGGAAGGAAGGAAAGAAGGAAGGAGGGAAGAAAGGAAGGAAGGCAGAAAGGAAGGAAGGAGAAGGAAGAAGGAAAGAGAGAGGTGGGTACAGCAGACATTTTGTGTCATGTAAATAAACTACAAAGATGATAGTTTGGATCAAGATATTCTATATCTTTCCACCAGTTATAATCTCACGTGTCATTTCTTATCTTTGGTAAGTCACAAGGTAGATATAATTATGCTGCTATTTAATCATTTACATTAAATTGCTTTGAAGATAAATGGGTTTCGGATTTGTAATATTAATTAATATTAGTATAGTGATCTGCTATTTAAAAGCATGTGCTCTGATTCAAAGTTTAGTATTTTATATTATCTTACATTGTAACACTATCTATTCAGAATACTTTATAAATAGAGACCAACAGAGTCTAGTGTTAACAAAAATGAGCATACCAGGGTATTACAACATTTGTATACAGTGTAACACATTTTAAAATTTAAAATTTAAAATTAATTATCTTCTAAAATAAGTAAGCACTGAAGAGCATGTAGACTGCAATATAAGGTCAATGCGGTGCTGTTGAATAAGTATATAAATTCTACTAGATGCAAAAAGTATGGCTCTTGTTACTGCAAAATTAGCATAATTGACAAATGTTTTTAAATACCTATTGCTATTTAAATTACTGTGTTTTATCTCTTAAGAGTTATGAAACATCTTGACAACTGCTATTTATGTCTTACAATATATATTATATATTCATACATAACACATATATTTCATATATTGTACATCCTTATGTAAATATATGCACCTGTATGGGCATATAGGTATATATGCAGTGCTATATACCTATTTCTCCAAGTATAACTCAAATATTGTATAGTATATATTGTAGTCAATATGAAATAAAAAATTTGTGTTTATATGAATTATAATAGCAGTCATAAAAAAATTAATTCCCAGCTTCATATTTCTGTTTGAAAATCGCAATGCATTCTGGTGCTCCATTCCAATTTGAGAAACTTCTAAACACTAAAGATAATCTTTCCAACATTTTTAAAAATACATTTCTCAAGGATAAGATTATTAGTTGTTTTTTTATCATTATTGAAATATATTTCATATACCATAGTATTTACCCATTTAAAATGTATAGTTCAACTTTTTTTAGTATATTCAGAGAGTATGGCAACAAAAACTAATTTTAGTGAATTTCCATTGTTTCCAAAAGAAACCCTGTATCCTTTAGCAGTCACTCCTCATTCCTTTCTCTAAGGCATCCAATTCATTGGTATACAATTGTTAATTGTATAGCTGCATTATCGTTTTAGTTTTGTAAGATCATGGTTTTATTACGTTGAGTTTCCCTCTTTTTATCTTGGCTATTCTTGGTAAAAGTTTGGCTATTTTGATGCCTTTTCAAGACCTGACTTGGTTTCACTGACTTCATTGTTTTTATTTTCCCTATTTCATATTTTTTATCTCTCATATTTATTATTTGTTTTCTTCTACTTGCTTTGGATTTAGTTTGGTATTTTATATAGTCTGTTAAGGTAAAAGATTGGGTTACTATTATTGACTTGTAATAATTAATATTTCAAATATGAATATTGGTATTATTCATCTTTATTAATATAGACATTTATAGCTATAAATATTCCTCTGAAGATTCCTATGATTGTAATGTATAAATTTTATATTTTATGTTTTATTTTTAATTTATGTAAATTTATTCTTATTAACAATTGTCTTTTCTTTGAGCCACAGGATTTTTAGGAGTGTGTTGTTTATTTTCCACATATTTTTCAATGTCTTGATTTTTTTCTTCTATTATTTCTATTTAATTACACTTTGTTTGGAATCATACTTTGTATGCTTCTAGTCCTTTTAAATGCATTGAGGACAATTTTGTGGCTTAGCTTATGTTCCATCCAGGAGATTGTTCCATGTGCACCTGAGTAAAAATATAGATTTTTTTTTGTTGGTGGTGGGATATTCTACAGATGTCCATCTAGCAGTTGGTTTATGGTATTGCACAAGTTTTCTATTTTCTTGGTTATCTTCTGCCTAAGTGTTCTATATATTATTGAAAGTGGGGTTTAAAATCTCTAACTATTACTGTTAAATTGTTTATTTCTTCCTTCAGTTCAAATTTTTGCTTTATATATTTTGGGGTTTTGCTGTTAGGTACAAAAAAGTTTGTAATCAACATATTTCCTGATGGATTGACATTACTGTCATTATTAAATGCCTCACTTTGTCTCCAGTAAAAGTTTTTGTCTTCAATTCTGTTAAGTCTGATATTAGTATAGCCATTCCAAATCTCTTTTTATTACATCTACCTGGTTATTTCATTTTAACCATAATTTCATTTTCAAACCAATTCTGTCTTTGAATCTAAAGTGTGTCCCTTCTAAATAGCATATAGTTAAAACTTTTTTATCCATTTTGTCAATCTGCTTTTTAACTCATGTACATTTAATATAATTTCTCATAATGTAATCTTTGAATCTGCCATTTGTTATTTGTTTTCTATATGTCTCATATCTTTTTGTTCCTCTATTCCATGATTCTCCTCATTTTGCATCAAAATTTATTTTCTTAAATAACCTTAATAGAAGAAAATTATATGTTTCTTAGTTCATTAAAATATGATGTAACCCCAAAATGATGCAAATATGAATTTCTCAAAGTTGAATCTTATTGTTTATTCAATAAACTCTCTGTTTACAGACACTTTTACTATGTAAAATAATAAATCATTTGTAGTGTAATTTTAAATTCTCTCAATCCAAACTATCTCCACTATTTATATATGTTTTGTAAATTTCAGTGTTTTTTGGGTTTTCTGATAGTGAAGCATATTCATTTAAAAATGGTGTTTATCCAGACAATTGTTTAGTTGTTACAAGAGGGTAAAGGGGAAGAGAAGTAAAGGAGGTCAAATATATGGTGGTGGAAGGAGTGCTGACTCTGGGTGGTAACACACAATGTGATATGTAGATGTTGTATTACAGAATTGTACATTTGAAATGTATGTAATTTTACTAACCATTGTCATCCCAATAAATTTTAATTTTAAAAAATGGTGTTTATCAGGAAACTTTTGAAGGTGATGGATGTGTTTATTACTTGGATGGTGATAATGGCATCATGAGTGTACATATATGTCCAAACTCATCAAATTGCATACTTTAAATATGTGCATATGTGTACTTTTTACATATCAATTATACACCAAGAAAGCAGTAAACTAAACTAAAATGTTGTTTATCATGCAGTTCAGTTCGATAACCCTTTAGTAAGGATCTGCTAGGAGGAAGCAAGAAGGGAAGGCTAAGTGTCAAGGAGGCTGAATTAAAGTCTTTTGTATTCTAAATCCACAATCTGTGCCTCCTCAGGTATATTTTCTATTGGTTGTACTTTTTTTCTTGTGCATATAATAAACTTTCCTCGTTTTTCTATCTAATAGTTTCGGGGTTGTTATTGTTGAAAGCTGGATTACTGGACATTTTGGGTAATACATTATAACAACTTTGGTATCAGATTCTTCCACCGTCTCCTCCCAAAGTTTGTTAATGTCTAATGTGGTAGTTTTTCTGTTTGTTTGTTTGTTTTGTCATTGTTTTTGTTTCTGTTTGCATTGCTTATTTCTTCAGTACTTTCTCCAAATGATTCTGTGGATTCTGTTCCCTGTAGTATATAACCATTGAATTCTCTCCTACTCTATCTTTTTTTTTTTTAAGTTCTTGTTTTATTTTTAAAACTGACTATTGACCACACTTGAGTGGAGATAATTTAATTGTTAGCCAGTGATTCATCAAATTTCATTAAACACCTTGTGTTTGTATCTTCCACTCTGCAAGGGACATCAGTTTACAAGACAGACTTTGTTGTCACCTCTTGCTTGCTCAGGACCTCTAAAGTCAGCCAGAGGTAGGTTTAGTGACTGGTACCATCTCCTTCCCCAGGTACTTCCTGGGCAAACACACAACTCTGAGCATGCATGTAGCCTTTTGCAAGTGCAGGAATGTGCTGGAGGTTTTCAAATTCCCGTATGGTAGTCTATTCCTCTGGAACTCTTTTGAAATTCCCTGAAAAGCTTTGGTTTGCACCAACTGAAATAAAAAATCGTTTTGATCTCAGCCAAATGCCAACCTTTTTTTGATAGCAAAGCAGCAGCATTGATGGATGTTTCCCACACACCAAGGGCAGGTCCCTTTCTCCATGCCAGTGTGTGTGTGTGTGTGTGTGTGTGTGTGTGTGTGTGTGTGTGTGTAAGGGGTGAGACAGTAATCTATGAAGCTGGGTTTGATGAAGGGTGGACCAACCCCCTGGAGACAGCAGAGACATGGAGAGGCTGAGTGTTAGAAAAGACTTTGGAGGCCACATTGCGGTCAGCTTCCAGTAACCAAAGGTGCTTTGGTACATACAGGCTGTGGCTGGGGGCTGTTGTACCTGCTGTAATGGAGTATGGAAAGGGGCTGCTGTAGTCATGCGTATGTCCTCCGCTGGATTCAGGTACATCCAGGTGTAGCAGAAGGTAACATGGAAGCCCAGGAAGGTGTACGAGGAAGTGATGCCCAGCATCAGGACAGAGAAGAGCAGAAAACAGTCTCTTTCGAGACTGCTCCGGGGTACCTGGGCATGCTGATGCTGGCAGCCAGCCTTAATGCAAAGGCACATACCCTGGGACCAGCACATGAGGATCCGACCACCTTCAGCTTTGTGCTGATCTTCATCCCAGGAACTGTGTAGTTTGCTGTGTTGATCCAGCTGGCTGTTCCTGCAATGAAGAAAAGCTCTCCTCTGGCTAGTGGGTACCAGTAATTGGTGGGTAACCCTGCAGAGTTTGGTGCAACAGCTCGGACACCCCCACAGCTGACATGAAGCAAGCCAGTAATAATCTGCAGGGCTCCTGAGCTGGTTGGCTTTCCCCAGAAAAAGAGTTTCTCCCTGCTAGGGTGAACATTCTCCAGGGTTCAAAATGCAAGAGTGGCTCCTGGGGTTCTGCATGGCATAACCGTAGTTTCAGGGGAAGGGGACAATCACTGGCTGTGGGGACAGAGCCAGGAGTGCAGTTTCCAGGCTCTCGGCCTCACGTGGAAAGGTGCTGGCGCAGGTAATAAATGGCCATCAACTGTGATTGGATGGCCATCAGCTGTAACCAGTGAGCCATTGGCCACTAATGTAACTGCTGTGGCTATGCTAGCAGCAAAATGGGGGCTAGCAAGAAGATGGTGGCTGAGGTAGCATTAGGGGATTGCAGTTAGCACAGTGGATTACAGCTAGCCAGTGGGGTTGGTTGGCAGAGAGAAGTGGACGGCAGGTTGTGGATCATGTGGCTCCTGCTTCCCGTGTCTCCAACCCAGCCACCAGCGAGAATATATTGGTATAACTCCCCTATCTATGTCTCCGTGGTTGTTCCTTTTTGGCCTCACCATATCCTGTGTTCTTATGTGGGGAGCAGGACAGGAGACCCTGCGTGACTCCCTGCATGACACTGGCTATTGCTCCTGGCTTATCACCATGGATGAGCTGGTTTCCAAAGGCAGGGGGGATGCGGGCTTCAAGCTAGCTGGATGGAGTTGGAGCCTGTCTTGGCTGCATCACAGCATTAGGCAATGAAGATGTGTTGCCAGCCGTTTCCTACTTTTCAGAAATGCCCTTGAAGTACGCGTCATTTAACACTGCTGAACTGAATCAAATCAAATACATAGCTACTACTCCTTGAGATTAGAAATTTCCTAGGGAAATGCAACTTTGGAAAAATATTGACTATGCTATGGGGATAGGATAGGGCTTTTCACAGACCTATAAATGTGATTAGATCTCTCCATCATCTACAATGCTGCTGGCTTTTGGTTACTGTACCAATGAGCTGGGGAGGGAGGTGGGATGAGAATAGCCCCCAAATTGAAACATCACTATGGGGACAGAGTCCCAGAGAGCAGTTTCCAGGCTCTCGGCCTCACATGGAAAGGTGCTAACTTGGGCAGTTGGTGGCCATCAGCTGTTCTCAGCCTCATGTGGAAAGGTGCTCACTCGGGGAGTAAATGGCCATTAACTGTGATTGGATGGCCATCAGCTGCAGCTAGTTGGCCATCAGCTGTAACCAGTGAGCCACTGGCCACTAATATAACTGCCATGGCTTCACTAGCAGAAAATGGGAGCTATAAGAAGATGGTGGCTGAGCCGGCAAGCATGGATTGCAGTTAGCAAGTGGGGTTGATTGGCTGGTAGAAAAACGGATGGCAGGTTGCAGATCATGTGGCTCCTTGTGGGGACAGAGCCCCAAAAAGCAGTTTCCAGGCTCTCGGCCTCACATAGAAAGGTGCTGGCTCAGGTAGTAAATGGCCATCGACTGTGATCAAATGGCCAGCAGCTGTGGCTAGTTGGCCGTCAGCTGTAACCAGTGAGCCATTGGCCATGAATATAACTGCCGTGGCTAGGCTAGTAGAAAAAAGAAAAAGGGGGGAGCTAGCAAGAAGATGGTGGCTGAGTCTGCAAGCGGCACAGTGAGGGTTGAGAATTGTGTTGCTCCTGTTTCCTGTGTCTCCAACCCAGCCGCCAGCGAGATTATCGTGGTATGATTCCCCTATCCATGGCTCCATGGGTGTTCCATTTTGGCCTCACCATCCTGCGTTCTTATGTGGGGAGCTGGAATAGAGACTCCGTAGGCCGCCCCCATGACAAGCTGTAATCAGATGGCCATCAGCTGTTACTGGTTAGCCATTAGCCACTAATATAACTGCGATGGCTACACTAGTGGGTTGGTGGGTTGGTTGGCAGCAAAGCGGACAGCGAATTGCAGATCGTGTGGCTCCTGCTTCCTGTGTCTCCATCCCATCCACCAGCGAGAATATAGTGGTATGACTCCCCTGTCTATGGCTCTGTTGGTGTTACTTTTTGGCTTCACCATGTCCTGTGTTCTTGTGCGGGGAGCGAGAGCTGGATGCAGCTGACACCCTGCATCACAATCACAGACCCCACTGTTTTACTGAAGTTCTACAAGTTTCTCTTGGATAGAGTTTTCATTGAATTCTGTGACTTTGACATGGGCGATCCCCTATCACCACATGCTTTATTGGGATAATGGGTTCACTGAGATCCAAAGTTCACCATTCCAGATTTCAATGTTAACATCTCTCTTTTGAACTGTCATCATCTCAGGTAGTTTTCTTTTATATATATATATATATACTTCAACTTATTCGGCACCTCTTGAAACACTTTGCTATTCTTGCTCCTAGTTCTAGATAAGTACCTTATCACGTCACTCATCTCAATTTCCACATTGCCCTGTCCTTTATATTTTTATACAGTTCCTTAATTACTTACACATGCATGCTCTGTTTTTCTTTAATTTCATGGAGAAGTCCCTCATCCTTTTGTTTTCCAGATTTTGTCTTGCCCTGACCTACCACATTTTCATCTTTGACTGATTGCCCCCTTTCAAGAGCTCGCTCTGCCCAACAAGTACCTGTGAATGTGGCAACTCTTTTTTTAACATTGTTAGATTCCATAATTTTTTCTCTTCTATTTCTATTACCACTCTGCCTGTTTATTTCTATTAATTGACATGCTCACGATCACATCACATTTTCTTTTTGCCAGACCAAAAGTGTCAGCCCGCTACAAAAGTTAAATTATATTACGACTGTTTACACCAACCTTTTAACTTTATGAGTCTGACGTTTTTGGAAGCACCTTCCTGTCCATATCAGCAAATGTACCAACAATAGAAGTAAACCATCAGCTTTCCTGGTTCACGCATTGTAATGGTTTTAAAAGCAGCAATAGTAGTACTGATCTACTTTGCGAACTCACAGCATGATTCAGAATGTAAGTATTGCCACTTATTTGCATTTTTTCTTCTCACCTGCCTTTCTCTGTATGTTTAAATCTTCAGAGCAGATGGCAGAAGATTATCAATAAAAGGCGTTGTTAGCCTCAGTGTGAAGCCACTACGCTCAGTCAAAATGCGTTGTTTAGCCACCTGCTCATTTATTATATTCAAAACAACTGTTTCCTGTTTTAGACACTTTCTGGTAGAATGACTAATTTTTTTCTTTCTCTCTTTTTTTTTTTTTTTTTATGGATTAAGGACCGGAAAAGATATTCACCTATCTAATAGCCTCCTTTACAATATAGTATGTGGGCGTAGATTATATATGTAGCAATAACTTATGTAATTGTCTACTTTGATTTAATGACACTTTTACTTTAATGAATTATGCTATTTATATTTTTCAGGTTGTTTGAAGACTCATGTTTTTAGAAAGTAATTTTTTGAAAAGTAAAATCAGAAAATAATTTACTAATTATTAAACTAGTAAACTACTAATAAAACTAATACATAACAAAACTGGGTCAAAGGTAGCTAACAAGAGATTCCTTTACTCTAAGATACATGTTAATATCATGTGAACAGTTAATATCATTCAATTTGTTAACTAGTTTACTGTTTGTGTTATGGACTGAATGTTTGTGTCCCTCCCACCCCCAATTCTTATGTTGAAGCTCTAACCCCCAGTGTGATAATTTCTAGAGGTCAGGCCTTTGGGACATAATTAGGACTAGAAAAGGTCATGACCTAGGGCCCTCATAATGTAATTAATGGTATTATAAAAAGAGGAAGAGGGGGGGGAGAGAAAGAGAGAGAGAGAGAGAGAGAGAGAGAGAGAGAGAGAGAGAGAGAGATGCCCAAACCCCCAAAAGTTCACATAAGAACATAATGAGAATGTGGCCATCTGCAAGCCAGCAAGAGAGAGCTTTCATCAGGAACTAAATCAGCTGACACCTTGATTTTAGACTTCGCAGCCTCCAGAACTGTGAGACGGGGTTTTGTTATGACAGCACAAGCAAACTAAGACAGTATGTTTGTTTATAGATGTCATTCTAATGTCTTAAATATATGGTTTGAGTAAATCTCATTATTGCAAAATAACATGTCTGATAAATATTAAGCAAAAAGTGACCTTTGAAGATCTCTACTCTAAACCCTTCAATAAAAAGATGAGTAAAATGATGACCAGAAATGCACTGGATTTATCCAATTTTTTTTTACTGGAAAACATCCTAATTTTAATAACATAATTTCTCACATTTTTATAATATGTTCCTTCCTCTTTTAAAATAAATTATAGAAACACATTTAAGACATACTGGTTTTGCAATGTTCAATAGTTAAGAATTAGTTATACTGCACAAACGTGTTATACAACACACTGAATGCCATAAAATATATTGGATAGGATGTCAAGTAAGGAATAGTTACTCTATGGTAACAGTATCATATAGAAATTAAATCAAATTATCAAAGTTACTGAATTTGTAATGAACCCTAATGAAACTAACAAAAGTTAGAAAAATTTCACCAAGCTAGCATTTCATCAGTGATTACTATAAGTAAACACTAAATATAAGAAGTGTCTATATGGTAGAAAAGAGATCGTTTTTGGAAAGCTTGTTGGAGTTGTATCTTTAAGGTCCACTGATTGAGAAAATACTTTGTGATCTTTTGGAAATGGAGTCTTGTTATCTTCTACATAAAATAGAGCTCCAGTGGCTAGAAAAGGAATCCAATTCTTCCCTACTTGATCTCTAACCCCATCATACAAATAATATAATACCTCATTCTGTAGTGAAAATGGAATTAAAAAAAAGCCATATATATATATATATACATATATATAAAATGGTGTTACCTCCAAAGTTCTTTGGTGAGGTTACCCGTGGAATGTTTCTGGTAACCTTGAACTGTTTTCAATAATACTTGTGTTTACCCAATCATGTAGAGCTTCAACTTTCTGGATAATATATCACACACACACACACATACACACACATTTTAGCAAAAAGTAGACGAATGATGATCACCTACTTTAAAGTTACAAGGACAGGCACTTGTATTCAGTCTCTGATATTTATGACATGTTTTCCAAAACAGTGCAAGCCTCTGTATTTTAACTTTAAAACAAGGATAATAATAGCTATTTCCTCTGGAATTTTGTGAGAATTAAATCAACTAAATAAGATGCTAAGCCCTCAATAAGTAACCAGTAAATGGGGGTTTTCATTTTCGATATGAAGAACAATTAGAACAATCAATTGAAATATATCTGATTTATTTTCATTAACGATAGCAGACTGGCATAATACATTTCTAAAGAAAGTAGCAATATCATCAAAAAGTGATTAAAAATGCATCTATATTTTAAAAGTACTTAGTAGTGTAACTCCACAAGGAAACTACAATCATGCATATGAGAAAGCATTAGATGCTAAGCCAAGATGAGTGTAGCAAAAAAGCTATACCATTCATAACACTGAATCACAATTTCTTGAATGCTAACTGTGAGAAAACATTCATTTCAAAATGTAATTGTCAATCAATTTATTCATGACTGTGTAAAACTTAAAAACAGATCTGCTATAATGATTGACACTTATTAAGAAATATCCTTGAATATTTGGGAAATGTATATCAAATTCGTTCTAGCAGATTGAAAGTAGGGAGACGTGTGGCTTCAGTGAATCAAAGAAATATATGAGTAGGTACAAAAAGCATTTAAAGGAAAAAAACACAGATAATTGAAGCTGAATGGTCATAATTTGGTGAATACTGACTATATAGGATGAGCCAGGAATATTTAGAAAGCTCCAAAATAAGTTTAGGAAAACCAAATATTTTTAGTTGAGCATATTGGTGCTTAGCCAAATCAATAAATGTTTGCCAGTGATGAAGAAGAGGAAAAGGATATTAAGTAGGTAACTAGCTATATCTATCACCTGATCTCCCAGTAATATAATCTTCCCTTTGAATTGATCTGAGAATATTATAATACACAATATTTGTATGTATCCCAAGTATATCAACAGAGTAAAAAGAAAAAGGGAGACTATTTTTCCCTAATGAAAAAACCTAGTCCTCGTTCATTCTAATTAATAGAAATTCTGTGAACATTTTTAAAGCTTCAATAGAAAATAAAGACACAAAAAAACTAAATGATCATAAGAAAGGGCAAAAAATAACTTGCTACAATTGTAGAGGAAGGAAGAAACAACATAAATTGAATCTATTAAGTAAGAATATGTTAGGTGCTTTCATATATATATTGCCAACTGAAAGTAACTCGAAGGTCTTGATGTCATTATCTCCATCATGAGGATGAGGAAGAGAAAAATCAGAAAATGAGTAGGTTTTCTAAGAAAAAATGATAGTAAGTAGTAGAACTAGAAATATATCTAGATCTGATTATGTAAATGTCACTCTTTTATAATGCTTCCATGAAGATCTGGGAACCAAATACAGAACCCCAAATGCAGTGCAGATGTCTCTGCTCTGGAGATTATAGATTAGGATAGGTAATATATACTTAGTTCCCCTCCCCACCGCATGGCTCTGTATTTGACAACTAGTAAAATTCGGACTTAGATATGTTAGTACTTTAAACTACCCAATTAAGGATTTTTATTACCATATGTGTAATTTTCCAAACTAACAACTCATTTTATTTAAACAAGGGTGATTTTAATGAAACTTGTTAATAGACTCTTTGAAGTGAATTTAGTGTTCATGTAAAGTGTAAGACTTGACAGGCATAGAGACAGGATTCTTCTATCCTCTGTAGATAATGAAATGACATCACACTAATCAAAACAGAACTACATAAAAGCTGTAGTCATCACCCAAGGTTATTAAAACATGATAAATGATAGTCAAGCAAACATTGTATCTTAAAATTGGCACGCTATAACAATGAGATTGATTACCTCATTGCAGAGTTCAAAATGATAACCAAATAGTGTAATAAGGGCCTAATCTAAAGATTATCATTTAACAGAGAGCAAGTTACATTCTTTTAATATCAATAGATGAATATCATGATGACATTACATCATTTTCAAAACCACAAAACCATTTGAACATTCTAGAAAATGTCTTGTAGAAATGCTCAGAGTTTACTTCTAATTGGCTAAATTTCAGTGAGTGTACTAATTGTCTGGCTCCAGATATGCTTTAATGATAATATCATTTGAAAAGAAAAACCTGCTTATATATAGCAAACAATTTGCTTTCATATATTCCACCAGCTAATTACCCACAATCATTTGGCTCATTTGCTTACGTGCATTTTTGCTTATGCTTGGATGTCAGAGAAAAAATACAAAGAAAACAAATTTTTCCTGTTCATTTTACCATGTAAGCATGGACATCTGCAGCATAGTGCTGACAAAACACACCGAACATACTAAAGTGAAGAGGATGATAAAAGTCTAGGAGAATATAGAATTAAATGAGCAGACGGTATCGAAACAGCAATTCTCCTCCTCCTCTTGCCCTGCCCCTTCTAGTAGATTGGGTGTAGGAAAAATATGCATGTGCTACATAAATAAAGGGGAGGAGAACTAAAACAGAACAACAAGCTCCTCCCTCTTTTGTATAACAACAGAAGATATTGCCAAATCTGCTCCTTTCAGTAATAATAGCTAGTGGGAAGAAATTGTGATAATTTAAAGGCAAATGGAAAAATATGAATGTTCTGATACTTTATTTTCTCCACTTTTCATATGTATCTTAGAGCACCATGGAGTCTCATTGTCTGTCCATAGCTTCCTAGTACAGTACATCATTCATGCTGACCATGGCCATTTCCTAAATTCTAGTTCTTTACTAGACCACAATACAAAGTCATCCTCACCTTTCTGTATTGCTTGTTCTTTACCTTTAATGCACCTCTCTACTCCAGTGTCTGATTATTTAAATCTTCCAGATCTAGTAACTGTGCTTTTCTTTACTGAATCTCCCAGTTAAAATTGATGGTTCTCTACCTTGGTATACATCAAAACAAGGGCACTGCCACATGCAAATATGAGACACTATTCCTTTCTCCATGACATCCGAAAATATTTCTGCTACATATAGATACCTCTTGGCTGCCGGAAAGAGTAACTGAGAAGGAGAAAAATTCTGAGAGAATCTTGATATAACCAATAATGATTATTTTTAAATAAAGATTTTAAAACCTGCAAGAAATGAAATTACTTAATTAGGAGTTTTTAATCCCCTTAATTAATATTATTAAGGCGTCCATAGTGCCCAAAGTGATATACAGATTCAGTGCCAAAATTACAAAGGTATTTTTATAGAAATGAAAAAAACAATCCTAAAATTTGTATGAAACTATAAAAACAAAACAAAATCACAAAAATATAGCCAAAGAAAGCAATCTTGAGAAAGAAGAATAAATCTGGAGGCATCACACTTCCTGATTTCAAATTATATTGCACAGCTCTAGTGATCGAAACAGTAAGGTATTGGCATAAAAACAAACACATTTTTGTCTTCCTCAGTCTGACTTATTTCACCTAGCATAACATTCTTAAGGTCCATCTATGTTGTTGCAAATATTAGTATTTCTTTTTTTAAAGCCGAGTAATACTTCATTGTATAAATGTACTACAGTTTCTTTATATAATCGTCTATGATTAGCATTTCATTTGTTTTCATAACTTGGTTATTATGAATAGTGCTGAAATAAACATAGGTGCACATATATTTTTTTCAAATCAGTGTTTTGGATTTCTTTAATTAGATACCCAGGAGTGGAATTCCTGGGTCATAAGGTAGTTCCATTTTCAATTTTTTGAAGTAATTCCAAGAAATTGACTCAGATACAGGACAAACAAAACAAAACAAAAAACTGTTGGTTGCTAGATCGGGGGGAGGGGATGGAGGAGAAGGTGAAGGGATATTAAAGTGCAAATTAGTTGACATACATAGTCACGGGAATATGAAATACAGTATGGGGAATGTAATCAACAATGTTGTAAAGGTCATGTAAGGTGCCAGATGGGCACTGGACTTATCAGAGGGATCCTTCATAGACCGTGTGATGTGTGACCAATATACCTATACACCTGAAGCTGAAGTAGAATAATATTGTATGTCATACGCATATATATATATATATATATATATATATATATATATATATATATACACTCAAGGGATATGGAGTATAGCATAAGGAAATAGTCAATGGCGTCAGATGTCAGGTGTCAGGTGTCAGATGTCAGATGTCAGATGTCAATGGTGTCAGATGTCAGGTGTCAGATGTCAGATGTCAATGGCGTCAGATGTCAGATGTCAGGTGTCAGATGTCAGATGTCAGGTGTCAGATGTCAGATGTCAATGGCGTCAGATGTCAGGAGGAGGGGTTATTAGTTTGTGGGGGGTGTAAATGTATAACTATTAGGTGGCTTTGTACCACTGAAACTCATACAAAAGAAAAAAAAACACATAGACTAATGGAAGAAAGTAAAGAATCCAGATATAAACCCACACATATACTTTCAACTAATCTTTGACGAAAGCTCCAAGAATATACAATAGGAATAGTATAGTCTCTTCAATAAAGGTCGGCGAAAATGGATATAAACATGTTAAAGAATGAAATCGGACCACTCATAAAAATTAACACAAATACATTAAAGAATTCAATATAACCCTTCAACCTTAAAATTCCGAGAAGAATAGAGAAAAAAATCTCCTTGACATTTATTTTGGCAACAATATTTCAATATGACATCAAAATCACAGGTAACAAAAGGAAAAAGTAACAAAGAGGACTACATCAAACTAAAAAGCCTCAGCACAGCAAAGAAAGACCATCAACAAAATGAAAAGGTAACCTACAGAATTAGAGAACATATTTGCCAGCCACATATCTCTAATAAGGGGTTATTATCTAAAATATAAGATATTCATAATGTATAGCAAAATATCAAATAATCCAATTAAAAATGGGCAAAGGTCCTGAATAGATATTTTTCCGAAGTAGACATACAGATAGCCAAAAGGTACATGAAAAGGTGCACTGCACCACTAATCATCAGGGAAATGCAAATTAAAACAACAATGAGATATCACTCACACATGTTAGGATGATTTTAATAAAAAAGACAATGGATAACAAGTAGTAGGAAGGACTTGGAGATAAGAAACCTGTTAGTGGAAATGAAATTGGTATGGCCACTATGGAAAATTATATCGAAGTTAGTAAAAAAATGTAAAAATAGAACTACCATATGATACAGAAATCTCATGACTGGATATACCTGAAGGAAATTAAATCAGAATCTTGAGGAGATATCTGTACTCCCATCTTCAGTACATTTCATTTCAGCATTATTCACAATATCTATGATATGGAAACAAAGTTTCTGTCAACAGATGAATGGATAATGAAGTTAAATATATCTTCATTATCTGATCTCATATATATGTATGAGGTCTGACAAGTACAAAAACTCATCCTAGAAAAAGCAATACACACCTCATTGCTGAATATCACTATGGTCACCTTTAAAATACTCCCCTTGGGAAGCTGCTCACAGATGCCAGTACCTAGTCCACACCCCAAAGCAATTTTGGAACTCTTTTTCTGGAATGGCCATCAGAGTTGTCATCTTATTACCCTTGATATCCTGAATGTCATCAAGATGTCTCTTTTCAATATTTATCTTGAGGTAAAGAAAGAAGTCATTGGGGGCAGATTAGGTGAGTAGGCAGGGTGTTCCAATACAGTTATTTGTTTACTGGCTAAAAACTCCCTCACAGACAGTGCTGGGTGACTTGGTACATTGTTGTGGTGCAAGAGCAATGAATTGTTGGTGAAAAGTTCACGTCATCTAACAGTTTCATGCAGCCTTTTCAGCACTTCCAAATAGTAAACTTGGTTAACTGTTGGTCCAGTTGGTACAAATTCATAATGAATAATCCTTCTGATACCAGAAAAAGTTTAGCAACATTGTTGCAGCAAGTTCCCAAACTTGTCAGCCCTCATATATCCAATATATGATGGAATATTATTCAGACACAAGAAAGAGGGAAATCCAGCCATTTGTAGCAAAATGGATGAAACTAGAGGACATTCTGCTAAGCGATATTAGTCAGAGAAAGACATACTATCTCACTCAATGTGGAATTCACAAAAAAATTTTAAAAAGTCAAACTCATAGAAACAGAGTTAAATAGTAATGACCAGGGCTAAGGGTTGGGTAAAATGGGGAGATGCAGGTTAAAGTATACAAGCCTATGGTTATAAGATGAAGCTCTGAGGATCTAATGTACCTCAGGGTGGATATAATTATTGATACCGCCTTGTGTATTTATAATTTGCTAAGAGAATAGATTTTATTTATTCTCACTACAAAACAACAAAAAAAGTTAAGTATGCGAGGTGATGGTTGTGTTAATTAACTTGATTGTGGAAATCATTTTACAAAATATACTTAATCATCACATTGTACTCATTAAATATCTACAATTTATTTATCAATTATACCTCTTTAAAGCTGAAAAATATAAAAGAGAAAAGGACTGAATGGTTTTCTTTTTTCCTCTTTCTCACTAAAACAATCCATATCATTTTCGTACATCCTCTGAAAAGGAGGAAATAAATGAATGGGGAAAACAAAAGCATGTGCATAAAAGAGTGAAAGAAAAAAGTGAACAAGAGTACTATAGCCTTTTAGTACCTTTCCAGGCATATTTTAGCTAACAATTTCTGTGTTAATGTTAATTTTTTTTATTTTTTAAAGGTAATATATAAATTTTTGTAACTATGATGTAAATACTTTAAAGAAATAAGAGAGACGAGAATCATTCGTTCCAATAGCAGTTCAGTTCATGAGAGCTTAGAGGAGGTTGTTATGGCAGGCACTGTTGGTTGACCACCCGGATGATTATTCCCAATGCTCTTCTTGAGTTCCTTCCCCAGGGATTCTGCACCTGCCCCAACCTATCAGGGCAGATCCCTGCAGGAGTAAACACAGCCCCTGAAACACATAGGCTCTGAATGTGGTGCAGGAAGAACTTTGGAATTTCAGAAGCTCTCCACACCTCCCCAGGGAGGTGGTGCCCTGGGACCCAGGTGAACTATTCACAGAGGAGAAGCCTGCCTTCCCGAGAATCCCCTCATTATGTGAGAAGCTGGAACAAGGCAGAGAAAATGTAACACTAGTGTGAGAGAAAATAAAAGGCTGCAATCGGAAAGAAAATGAAACTTTCTACCAACACCTACAGGAAAACAAAAGAAAGACCTCTTTCTATCAACTTGTAGAACCCACTCCTGTGGATGTCTAGGAAGACAAATAATAATCCATTAATGGCTGTGGATAAACAAGGTAACAAGAGAGCTCAGAAAGAAAATGAAAAGTCTCTGGATAATGTACTTAAAGTCATGGAATTAGTGACTTAAATGACAGAGAATTCAATATTTCAGTTCATAAAAAACTCAACAAGATGCAAGAAAACACAGACAGGCAGTTTAATAAACTCAGAAACACAATCAAAGAAAAAAATGAACATTTCACCAAAGAGAGTGAAATTTTAAAAAAGAACCAAATAGAATTTCTGGAGATTAAGAACTCAATAAAAGAAATGAAGAATGAAATAGCCAGCTTAGGTAGTAGAGTTGACCAGGTGGAGGAAAGAATCAGTGACATCGAAGATATAAATCTGGAAATGACACAGATGGAAGCAGAGGGAGACTCAAGACTTAAAATAAGGAAAGAACTCTAAATGAACTTTCTGACTCCATCAGAAAGAGCAATAAAAGAATAATGGGCATACCAGAAGGAGAAGAAAGGGGGAAGAGAACAGAGCGTATAATCAAACAAATAGTCGACGAGAACTTCCAAAACTTGTGGAAAGAACTGGATCCTCAAATCCAAGAAGCAAAGAGAACACCTAATTACCTCAATCCCAACAGGCCTTCTCAAAGGCACATTAGATAGAAGCTGTCAAAAATTAGCGACAAAGACAAAACCCTCAAGGCAGCCACGGAAAAGAAGACGGGAACCTAAAAAGGAAAGCCCATTAGACTATCATCAGATTTTTCAGCAGAATCTCTACAAGCCAGGAGGGAGTGGAACCAAATATTCAAACTATTGAAAGAGAGAAATTATAAGTCAAGAGTAATGTATCCAACAAAGGTATCTTTTAAATATTAAGGAGGAATAAAGTCCTTCCCAGACACACAGAAGCTGAGGGAATTTTCTAACACATGACCTGCACTACAAGAAATACTGAAGGAGGATATTCCACCAGCATAAACAAGGATAATTTGTAACAACCGAAACATAAAAGGGGGGAGATTAAAGGCATTAACCGGAATAGGGGAATGGAGAAAGTAAGCATGCTGAAAAAAATGGAATACTCTAAATATGAAACTTTCTTTTACATAAACTTAAGGGTAACTACTCCAAAAAAAAAAAAAAAATCCAGAACTGAAATATATAACATAATAAAAGAGAGGGAAAAGTCATAGAATACTGAAATAACAGACAGCAACAAAAAGGCAAAGAAACAATGGAGACACAGTCTTACCAGAAAACCAAAGATAAAATGATAGGAAATCCACATATATGAATAATCACCCTAAATGTAAATGGACTGAACTCACAAATAAAAAGGCACATATTAGATGATTGGATCAAAGAACTAAACGCAACCATATACTGCCTCCAAGAGATGTATCTCAGCTATAAGGACAAATATAGACTCAAAGTAAAAGGGCGGAAATTGACACTCCAAGCAAATGGTATCCAGAGAAAAGCAGATGTATTCATACTGTTATCAGAAGAAACAGACTTCAGGATAAAAAAGGTAACAAGACAAAGATGGACATTTCATAATGATAAGGAGGACTATATAACAAGAAAACATAACAGTCATCAATATTTATGCCCCCAATCAGGGAGCACTGAAATATACCAAGCAACTGCTAACAGAACTAAAGGGAGAAATTGACCAAAACACAATTATATTAGGGAACCTAAATACATCATCGAGAGCTATGGATAGATCACCCAAACAGAAAATAAAGAAATATCAGCCTTAAATGACACATTAGATGAAATAGAAATAATTGACATTTACAGAGTACTTCATCCTAGAACATCAGACAATACATTCTTTTCTAGTGTACGTGGAACATTCTCAAGGATAAACCATACACTGGGACATAAAACTAGCCTCAGCAAATTTAAGAAGATTGAAATCATACCAAGCATATTCTCTGACTAAAGGCTTTGAAATTAGATATCAACTGCAAATAGAAAGCAGTTAAAAACACAAATATGTGTAGATTGAACAACATACATTTAAAGAATGACTGGGTCAAAGAAGAAAGAAGAGGAGAGCAAAAGATACGTAGAAACAAATGAGAATGAAAATACATCCTACCAAAATTTGGAGGATGCACGAAAGCAGTTTTAAGAGGGAAATTTATATCATAACAGGCCAATCTCAAGAAACAAGAATTCCAGATAAATAACCTCTTGTTACAACTTAAAAACCTAGAAAAAGAAGAACAAATGAAACCCAAGGTCAGCAGAAGAAAGGAAATAATAAAAATCAGAGCAGAACTAAATGAAATAGAGAACAAAAAGACAATAGAAAAAATTAATGTGACAAAGAGCTGGTTCTTTGTAAAGATTAACAAAATTGACAAATCCTTGGCTAGACTCATTAAGATAAAAAGAGAGAAGACACTAGTAAACAAAATCAGAAATGAAAAAGGGGAAGTTATAACGGATGCCACAGAAATACAAAGGATCATCCAAGAATACTATGAAGGACTATATGCCACCAAATTCAATAACCTAAAAGAAATGGAGAATTTCTTAGAAACATACAGCCTTTCTAGGCTGACCATGAAGAATTGGAAAATCTAAATAGACTGACCACCAGTAAGGAAATTGAATCAGTCACCCAAAACCTTCCCAAAAGCAAAAGTCTGGGATCAGAAGGCTTCACTAGTGAATACTACTAAAGACTCAAAGAGGATCTAATACCGGTCCTACTCAAGCTCTTCCAAAAACTGAAAAAGAGACAGTACTCCCTAACTCATTTTATGAGGGCAACATTATCTTGATACCAAAGCTGGTAGGGATGACACAAAAAACAAAAATTACAGACCAATGTCTCTGATGAATACAGATGCAAAAATCCTAAACAAAATTCTAGCAAATTGAATGCAACAATGCATTAAAAAGATTATATATCACGACCAAGTGGGGTTCATTCCAGGGACACAAGGATGGTTCAACATAAGCAAATCCATCAATGTGATACACCACATAAACAAAATAAAGACAAAAATCATATGATTATATGAATAGATGCAGAAAAAGCATTTAACAAGATAAAACATCCATTTATGATTAAAACACTTAACAAAATACGTATAAAAGGAAAATACCTTAACATCATAAATTCCGTATATGACAAACCCTCAGCTAATATCATAATTAATGATGAAAAACTGAAGCCTTTTGCTCTAAGTTCAGGAACAAGACATGGCTGTCCCATATCACCTCTGCTTTTCAACATAGTACTGAAAGTCCTAGCCAGAGCAATCATGCAAGAGAAAGAAATGAAAGGCATCCAAATTGGGAATGAAGAAGATAAATTGTCACTCTGCAGATGACATGCTGCTTTATATAGAAAACCCTAAGGAATCGACCAAAAAGCTTTTAGAAACAATAAACAAATACAGTCAAGTTGCCGGCTTCAAAATCAACACACAAAAGTCCATTGCATTCCTATACACTAACACTGAAATCTCAGAAAAAGAAATAAAAAACAAAACAAACAAAGAAACAACAACAAAAAAATCAATTCCTTTTGCAATTGCAACAAAAAGAATAAAATACCTAGGAATAAACTTAACCAAGGATGTGAAAGACTTATATACTGAAAACTATAAGACATTTTTAAAAGAAATTGAAGAAGACACAAAGACGTGGAAAGAAATTCAATGTTTATGGATTGGATGAATCAACGGTTAAAATAGCCATATTACCCAAACTATATACAGATTTAATGCAATCCCTATCAAAATCCCAATGGCAGTTTTTTAAAAAAATAAAACAGAAAATCGTCAGATTTTCATGGAACCACAAAAGACCACAAATAGTCAAAGCAATCCTAAGAAAAAAGAACAATGCTGGAGGTATCATACCCCATGACTTCAGCTTGTACTACAGGGCAACAATAATCAAAACAGTATGGTATTGGTAGAAAAAAAGACACACAGACCAATGGAATAGAATTGAGAACCCAGAAATAAACCCATATAAATATGGACAGATAATTTTGGACAAAGTAGCCAAAAATGTACAATGGAGAAAAGACAGCCTCTTCAATAAATGGGGTGCTGGGAGAATTGGAAAGCTACGTGCAAAAGAATGAAACTAGACTGCTATCTGTCACCATGTACCAAAATTAATTCAAAATGGATCAAAGGCAACATAAGACCTGAAACAATAAACTGCATGGAATAAAACATAGGTACTACTAGACTTATGGACCTTGGGTTCAAAGAGGATTTTGTGAATTTGACTCCAAAGGCAAGGGAAGTAAAAGGTAAAATAATTGAAAGGGATTATATCAAACTAAAATCTTCTGCACAGCCAAAGAAAACATCGACAAAATAAAGAGGCAACCAACTGAATGGGAGAAGATTTTTGCAAACAACGCCTCTGATAAGGGCCTAATATCCAAACTATATAAGGAATTCATACAACTCAACAACAAAACAACAATAACAAACAATCCAATTCAAAAATCGGCAGAGGACCTGAAGAGACATTTCCCCAAAAAGGACATACAAAAGTCAAATAGACATATGAAAAGATGCTCGACATCACTAATCATCAGAGAAATGCAAATAAAAACCACAATGAGATGTCACCTCACTCCAGTCAGAATGGCTATTATCAGCAAGACAAATAGTAACAAGTATTGGAGAGGCTATGGAGAAAACGAACCTCATACACTGTTGGTGGGAATGCAGACTGGTGCAGCTGCTGTGGAAGGCAGTTTGGAGGTTCCTCAAAAAATTAAGACTAGAATTACCATATGACCCAGTAATCCATCTCTTGGATATCTACCCAAAATATCTGAAAACATTTATCCATAAAGACAAGTGTGCTCCAATGTTCATTGTAGCTTTATTTACTGTGGTCAAGACATGGAGACAACTAAAGTGTCCTTCGATAGATGAATGGATGAAGAAGTTGTGGTACATATACACAATGGAATACTATTCTGCCATAAGAAAAGATAAAATAGTACTATTTGCGACAACTTGGATGGATCTTGAGATTATAAAGCTAAGCAAAATAAGTCAGAAAGAAAAAGTAGAGAACCATATGATTTCACTGATGTGTGTTATATGAAACTGAAAACAACAAAAGAACAAGACAAACAAATGAAGAAACAAAACTCATAGTCATAGATAGTAGTTTAGTAGTTAGACGGGGAAGAGGGTTCTAGAAGAAGGTAAATGGGGTCAAATGTATGATAATGGAAGAAGAACTGACCCTGGGTGGTGAACACACAATGTGAGATACAGATGATGTATTATAGAATTGTACACCTGAAATCTATGTAACTTTACTAACAATTATCACCCCAATAAACTTTAATTAAAAAAAAGAAATTAGCCATGTGATTTCACTCCATATCTGGAATATAAAACTGAAAGGAACAAACGAACAAGACAAATAAACAAAACCTCAGAGACACAGACAACAATTACCAGATGGTAACGAGAGTGGAGGATAATATGTGAGGGAAAATGGGGTCAAGTATATCGTGATGGAAGGAGAACTGACTCTGTGTGGTGAACATACAATGCAATATATAGATGGCATATTATAGAATTGTACACCTAAATCCTATATAATTTTCCTGACCAATGTCAACCCAATAAATTTAATACAATTTTTAAAAAATGCAATAAAAAAATTAGCCATGTATTATATTCCTGGCCAAAAAGACATATGTCTGTTGTACGAGTCAGACAGCTTTAAAGAAAATTTATTTAACTAAAATGGAAAAAGCATACCTTTGTTCTGTTTGCAGAGGTGACACCCAGGACTACCTGGCAGCCATTAGAAAAGCTGCCACAAATTCCAGATATATTTCCCCAAAGTCCTGACATTGAATGAGAGCTGAAAGAACACCTGCAATCACTTATATGGGTTTCCTTCATGCAAAGAAAAATGACTTTCCTATTTAAGTTGTTGTTAGTTGGATTTCTGCTTACTTCCAACTGAAATCATTCCTGACTGATACAACAGTCAGAGTGGTAACTTTTCTATGTGTTTGCTTTCCATACAATCACTCCAGATTCATCCCAAAATCCAGTCCCTGACCGCAGGGATCAGGGCACCACTTTCTCTGACTGCAGAATATGGCTAAATTTCCACAGCTGATCCTATGAGAAAGTTGTGTTCCCAACACTATTTATTAAAAGAGACTTTTCTTTCTCCATTGTACATTTTTGGCTTCCTTATTGTGTATCACTTGTCCGTGTATGTGTAGGTTTATTTCTGGGCTTTCAATTATGTTCCACTGGCCTGTGTATCCGTTTTACTGCCAGAATCATGCTCTTTTGATTACTATAGCTTTGTAGTATAGTTTTAATTCATGGAGTGTGGTAACTCTAGCTTTGTTCTTTTTTTCAGAAACTAGATACAGTTATCAAATTATAATGCTGTACACCTGACATTTATATAATGTTATACACCAATATTACCTCAATTAAAAAAAAGTTTTCATTTAATGAAAACAAGTCATAGGAAAATACTATCAAAATAATTAACTGAAATTTATGTTTCAAAAATTAATTATAATAGAAATAAAATGAAATGTAACAAATATGCAAATTCTGAAAACTGTTAGTGAATAAATATTCTCAGACTGAGATATAACTTTTTCTCCAATAAAAAAATTCTTTTCCATGTTGTAAAACACATTCTACTTATTTTTGTAGCCATTGAAAAAGATATACTTCCTTAGGAAAATTTTACTGTGAAGGAAAATATGTGCTATATAATTTTAAACACATGAAATATCATCACTAAAATATTATCTTATGTAAAATAATTCATTTTAATAAATATTACAATCATATTATGTGTCCAAGAGTTAAATAAAATCTGAAAAAATCACCCCCCTTAATGAAGCCACACAATAATAGAGAAGCGAGCAAACAAAAAATTGTAATGCCTTGTGAAAACACAAAATAACACAAGTGACTATGTTAGATCTGGGGATGAGAGAAGGAGGAAGCATCGGGGAATGCACATTCAAAGAAAATGTCTGAGTTTCCTTGACAAAGATAAATTAGATTTCACCTAAAGAATCTTCTGAAGGAAAAATATTTATAAAAGAATTAATTAAAGCATGACAAGGCATAATATATGTTCATTACTATATGTGTATATATATATATATATATATATATATACGTGTATATATACACACACATATACATATATATGTGTTTCCCGAAAATAAGACCCACTCCGGAAATAAGCCCCAGTTAAGATTGTCAGCCAGATGGATGCATTTAGTATGTTATGACAATGTCCCAGAAGAAGATGACATGACTGTATTTGAATAAATGTAGATTGTTGTACATGAAAAAATAAGTCATCCTCTGGAAATACACCTCAGTGCGTCTTTTGGAGCAAAAATTAATATAAGGTCCGGTCTTATTTTCAGGGAAACATATATACATATATATCTATATATCTATATTTTTCTATATATAGATATATAGATATAGGTATATATATTCATTACTTTGATTTTCATTGTTTCCTAAGCATAAAATTCCTTAAAAGGGTTGGGGTTAGTAAAAGAATAAAATCAACTGAGAGATGAGATGATGTGACATGACAAAATATAGGACTTAGCCCAACTTTAGATTTAATTATGTGTCAAATTATGCAGGACATTAGTATTTCCTAAGATTTGCAGATGTCTGCAGGTGCTGAGAACAACACTGATGCACCAAGTGGATATTAGCAATGATGTTAATAATTACAGTATTACAAAATATCGTTGCAAGTGTGCAACATGTAGTAGTATAAACCACTGATACTCAATTACAGACATAGTTAATTTCAATAAATCTAATGCTTATTAACAACAAAATTAAAATAACTATATGATATTGGCTTGAAAGGTATATACTTTAAACAAACAAATATTCTTATTATAATTTTGCAGTTTTTTTACCCTGAGTTCTGCATGCATTATTTTTTATTTTAAAAAACTTGACATCTAAATTTCAGAAAGATCTTTTAAACACAAATGCAGATGATGTTCACAAAGAATATTGACATCTTAGAATTTTATAGAAAAAAACTATTATATTTATAATATGAAAGGGCAAAGATGGCATTAAACATTATTTATATTCTAGTAAAATTCAGTAGAATTTTATGGTATATTTAAGAACTCTAAGCTATGGTTCATTTGGCAATGTGTTTTTTTTTTTCTCTTTTTTAAAAAATCTTATTGGAAATGAATATCTAAATGTAACAACCCTAAACTAAGGATAGACAGTAAATAATTACTTCATTATTTATTTTTTCTATCAAGAAAGACTGAGGCAGAAAAGATCAGCACGCCTCTCAGCCAAGTAATGAGTATGTCAAGATCCACTGCAAACGCAGATACTAAGCAAATATCTGAGTTTGAAAGAAAGCCCAGGAGAAGCACGCGGGAGGCATTTATCCACGTCTTAAAAATATGATTTTCAAGGTTGCACTGTAATTTTCCTCCTATTATTTAAATTGTGTTTCCAAATGTTTCTCATTTACCTTTCCCTGTGATGCCCAACCACATGACTACAGGATTTTCAGAGTAGCAAATATAAATACACTAAAAAGTAAACATAACAACTTAACTCCAGGCATACTACCCTAGGGAAAAGTACAATGCACTTTACCTTACCTGCTGTAATAGCATCCTACTTGATCTCCTTTCTTTCTACAATCGTCACCCTGCAATCTCATCTCCACCAAGCAGCTGGAATAATTCATGCAGGTGTATGCACACACACGTGTGTGTTCATGTATCAGATCATGTTACCTATAAACACCTCGTGTTACATACAACTCAGAATACATTTTCTAATGGCTTACAAGGCTCCATAGAATCTGACATCTAGTATATCTGAGTATTTCTTTGTATTCTTCTTGCTTGCGGTGTGTGCTTCCCAAATCTAAAAATCTCTTTGATTCTTTGTAGATAATTTATAACCACTATCACTTTAAATGATGACTTTGATCACTTGCTCTCTCTCTCTCTCTCAACTCTTTTTTTCTGAATCCTAATTAGATTTTTATTCTATTCATTTTGTCTCCTAACCTACTTTTGAGATTTTCTCTTTAATCTGTGTTTATTTTGATTAATATCTTTAAATTTAGTTTTAATTTTATTAATTATATTGCTGGGTTGTTAATATACTGCTAAATCTATAAGCTGATTTTTAAATTTTAGTGACTCACTAGAAATTCTACCTGATTTTTTTCTCCAATATGCCTGTCTCTTTTCCTTTGTTCATTCCTTGACTACATATTTTATTTTTAAACACACTGTGTTCAACGTGATTAATTATTAATTAATAATTGTTCATTAATTGGAGACCTACTTTTTTAATACATTATTTATGATGACTTCATAGTCATGTGTTTCATGTTTTTATTATTATTATTATTATTACTTTTATATTCTCACTGTTGGCATATTACTGGTTCATATCTGTGGAAAATATATGAGGGTACATTCCACCAAAAAGGGTCTTTAATCTGAAATCACTTTAAATTAATTTAGCAGCTTGGAGTTACCTAGACTGTAAAGATAGCATTAAAATCAGAGAAACTCAAACCCACAAGAGAGCGGAACTATGGTTACAAAATCTCAGGGTAGAGGTTTTTGTTTGTTCATTTGTTTTTTTCTATGTAGACACCAGGTTAAGAAGGACACTTTTCCATATTGTCTCCTTGTTGACAACTGAATTTTTCTAGTCAACCCTTTCACTGAATGTGTATGTCTTTTAAAAATTCTCTCACTTTTATTCAGCTTCAACTCTCCACCTTAGGCAGACCCAGAACTGTGTCCTACGATCCCTTGGTTCAATGCTTATGATACTATTAAACACCATTTTAATTTAGATAGAATAAGTCCTCCCTTATCTCTCATTAATTTTCTTAATCATATATATTTCACATATGTGAAAATTTGTAAAATTCTATTTATTTGTTTATTTTTTAGAGGTCTATGTTCTCCATCCTAATTTAAATCCTGTGAGGAAAGATATACTTTTATCTTTCATATTTATATCCTCAGGGCTTAGCTCAAGGCTTAAAATAGAGTAGGCACACAAATATATTTTGTAAATAGATTAATTAATACTTTGTTGTAAATGTCCATTATTTTTTGAATTAATATATTTCTTTTATAATTAAATAAACTATATTACTTTTTTAAAATAACTGAGATGGTCCTCCCTCCGGCCCTTTCTGAGTAGATTTTAAGAATAGACATATACATTTTGCTTGGAAACATAAAAATGTGTTTCCCCTTTTGTTTCTAGAAACAGATCTTTAAGCCACCAATAGCACCTTTTGTACATTCTGGTGAAAGCATTGTGTTACCTGTAATTATGGACAATAAACACTTTTGTGCAAAATATGTGGTTCATTCAATCGGGAATGTGCATCATAACAAAACTGCACAATATTATTTTGGATATTAAAGGAATAAAATTTTTAAAACTCTAAACTCAGTATCACAAATAATCAAAAAACTTAAAAAATGTTAAATGGTAACATGGACCTACTCAAATAAGATATCTTTTCAAGTTTACTGAAGTGTAAAAATCTCACATGAAGGAATGGTTTAATGACAACCACATCATTCAGTGCAATGCAAAGCTGCCCCAACAAGCATGTAAAACTAATTTGCAAATGTCAAGCATGTCCCTTTAAATTGGTTCATTAGCTCAGTTTTGGAGATCAGTGTCAAGAACTAGGAGTTACTGGCATTCCTCATTAGCAGACCTCCTGGACAGGGTAAATAGGTTTAGACGGAATTAGATTGATTAGTCTGCCTTAGAATTCAGTGCAGCATAGCAAGCTCCAACCGTTTCTCCTCTGGTGAATAAGAGTGAAACATTCCCAGCAATCTAGGTTTCTAAACCAGAATGTGTCTCAGTGAATCAGCAAACTGAGGTTCACTAGCTGAGACATACATGTATTCCAGTACGGCTTCCACTTCTACATTTAGTGACCAATAGAAAGACTTTGTTGAAGAATGCAAAGAAGGAGACAGTGTAACAGGTTCAATAGAAAGATAAAATATAACTAAGATAGAAAAGCATTAAGAAGAAATAGTGAAGTAACAAAACACCAAACTGCTGAATGTAGAAATGGAAAGAATACAGTATTTTGGGGGGTATGTGCTTTCAGAGTGATGTTTAATGCCCTGACTTCTTCAGTATAACATATTAATATTTTCACTTGTCATTGTACCTAAAGCCCTGATTTTTTTTTTAAGAGATGAGACAAATTTGGGATGGAATCCAAGTTATAAGTAGTTTATTATATTGACAGAAACTCACTGACTCTAAGAATATAGAGAAACTAGTTACAGTGACATTTGTCATGTTTTTTGGCATGTGTTATGTCTTTGGGATACACTTGAGTAATATATATTTAAGACATGGTACCATGTAGAATTGTATTAATTAATGGTCATAGTGAATTAGTCATGCTTCTTGCCTTTGGCTAAGATACTTACTAGCCAGGATGACCAGGGATAAGGTATTTCTTCACCTTGTACAGTGGGCATAGCAATGCTTTTGTGATATGACTCTTCTAAAAATCAATGAGAGTAAGGTATATTAAGCATATATTAAAGTGACTATGACATGAAAGTTGTACTACATCATCATCATCATCATCTCTATAATTCTACACCAAACTTACTCTCTAGAACACAAGATTAGGGAACAGTTTACTATAAACTTTATATAAAGAATCAGTTTCTTTAAAGAGACAGTTCATATAAAGAATCTTACTTGCTAGGAAATGTGCCACAGTTGATTCTGGAATAGGACAAACTGATTTTTACATTCATTGGTTTTAGATCATTTAATCCCCTACATCATCTTCATCCCTGTATCTGTTAAATATATGTGTCACTCCAAAGGTTGTTGTAAACTGACTTCTATTAATTGAAAGCCTGTGCCCAGTGTTAGTGCATAGTGAGCACATAAATATTATATTTGATTACACCCCTAAATCTTCCAAGTATTTTCATTTTATAACAATTGATTAACATTCTGCTAAAGGAAACACCGACACTATATGAAGGGACAATTTATGAGTTAATATTGGAGCCAACTTATCCCCGTGTCTGAACACAAAGCCTTGCCTTCTGTCTTTGTGTACGAACAAGTTATATGAAATATGACGTATTTGAACTCAGGCTCAATTTCACACCCATCTCTATGAAGAACTGACCTTAATAATCTTAACTTTCTTTCTAAATTATTTGTGGATTTACCTGACTCTATATTCTGGCACAATAACCCACAGAACCACTTTCTTGATTTTATAACCTTGATTTTATAAATACTTATGTAGTAGAAACTAGTCAATGTTTAGCTTTTTACCCATCACAGTTCCTAAAATTGCTTTATTTTTTAAAATTCTAAGTCATTGTGATACATGGTGGTTTTCAGGGACCTACGTTTAAAATAGGAATCAAAGAAAACAAACTTGTTTTTACTTGTACATCAGTCCTTCATCTTTGACTGAAGGAATTTTAAATACAGTTCTGTACTGCAAACAGCAAAATGCTACATATTTAAAATGAGAGGGTAACAAAAGAAACATGTTTTCTCTTGTCATGAACTACAAACACAATGTCCTAGAAGGAAAACAATAGTGTCAGCACAATTCAAGAAATAAAACAACAGGCTGTCACTGGTCTTTACCTAGCAGCAAGGCTTCTCAGAGAACCATTCCAGGCACAGCTAGCCTCAGTGGTATGAGTGTATGTATTGTAGAGGATAGATCTAATATTAAAGCCCAGGGAAACAATGTAAAATTTAGACATCAATGTGAGAAATAATATCAGATTAGAGTATTAGTATTCAAATGCTATGGGTGCAATACATGTAAAGGCAAATAATGCAAGTGATTATTTCAGAATTGAGGACTATAATGAGTTAGAAAGTATATGGAAAAATGTCTGGCCTAATTTTTTTTTTTAAATGAAACTTTTCCTAGGGCATCTAATACAAATCATATTCCTGTAGCGCCTAGTGAACATACGGTATGTTACTAAGTAATGTCCTTCATGTTTAACTCATAAAGGTTTAAACAGGTAAATGAAACTAAAAAGCAATAGGAATACATGTGTATGAATTTTTAAAATTTTGTATCATTTGTTCTAAGAAATCTAGTTCTTTGGCTTTCTTTATTTACAATAATCCTAATTATAAAATAAATTGTGTGGAAAGGTCTTTCTTGAAAGATTGTCTTATAATTAATATCCAATAGCCTACTAATTTCAGATGTACATCATAGTGATTTGATATTTATCTACGTTGCAAAGTGACATCCATAATAAGTCTAGTTACCATCTGTCAACACGTAAAGTTATTAAAATAATAGTGACTATATTTCCTATGCTGTACATTACATTTCCATAAGTTATTAGTTTTATAGCTGGAAGTCTACACCTCTTAATTCCCTTCATGTTTCATCCACAACCTGACACCTCCCATCTCTGGTAACCACTAGTTTGTTTCTTGAATCTATGAGTCTGTTTCTGTTTTTGATTTGTTCATTTGTTTCATTGTTCAGATCCCAGGTGTACTAGGTATGATCACAAAATATGGTGAATGCTGCTGCCGAGTGCCATCCAATGGAAAGGCAGGGATCTTCAATATGGGAAGTGGCGCATCCAACCTTAGTAACAGTGTGTTACATGTTTCAACTTGTTCGGTGCCTGCAGTTGGGTGTGAGCCGTGGTTGAGAGAAGGTGTGTTTTAAAGTGTGCCATAAATCATGGATAACAAACAATGCATTAACATGAAATGGGCAAACAATTTCATCCTCCATCATGACAGCCTCTGTGTCACACATTGTTCTGGTATGGCGATTTCTGTCAAATAAAACCATGACTGTGTGTCCTCATCCACCTTATTCACTGGATCTGGCTCCGTGTGACTTCTGGCTCTTCTCCAAAGTCAAAATAACCATGGAAGGTAAATATTTTGAATTGATTCAGGACATTGAGGCAGGCACTACAGGGCAACTAAAGACACTCACAAAAGAGGACTTCCAGAACTGCTTCAGAAAGTGGCAAGAATGATGGGATAAGTGTGTTCAAAATAAGGGGGAGTATTTTGTGGGGGACTACGGCAATGTGTCTTTTCTGTAATCATTTTTCTAATTTAAACATTCACCATATTTTTTGATCACACCTTGTAAGTAAAATCATGCAATATTTGTTTTTCTCTGTCTGATTCATTTCATTTAACTTAATATCCTCTAGATCCAGCCATGTTGTTGCAGATGACACAGTTTAATTCTTTTTGAATTAAATTGAATTGTAATTCATTTATGACTAATATTCCACTGTATGTATACATATCACATCTTCTTCATCTATTCATCTATTGATGAACACTTAGGTTACTTATAAATCTTGGCCATAATACCGTGTTTCCCTCAAAATGAGACCTAGCTGGCCAATCAACTCTAATGCGTCTTTAGGAGCAAAAATTAATATAAGATCAGGTTTTATTTTACTATAAGACCGGGTATATAATATAATATAATATAATATAATATAATATAATATAATATAATATAATATAATATAATATAATATACTAAAATACTGGGTCATATTAATTTTAGCTCCAAAAGACACATTAGAGCTGATTGTCCTGCTAGGTCTTATTTTCCAGGAAACACGGTAAGTAATGGTGCAATGAACATAGGGGTTCATATATCTTTTTGAATTAGTGTTTTACTTTTCTTTGCATAAATATCCAGAAGTGGATTTGCTGGATAATATGGTAGTTCTATTTTTAATGTTTTGAAGATTATCCATATTGTTTTCTATAGTGGCTGTAACATTTTACATTCTCACCAACAATGTGTGCAAGTTCCCTTTCCTCCACAGCCTGGCGTACACTTGTTCAATTTTGTCTAATGGTTTCACTGAATCTATTGAGATGCATTTGATTCTTATCCTTTTTTTTTTTTAATGTGGTGTAACATGTTGAATTGCAAATGTTGAACATTTCTTGCAACCCTGAAATATATCCCATTTGATCATGGTGCAAGATCTTTTAATGTACTGTTAAATTCAGTTTGCTAATATTTTATTGAGGATTTTTTGCTTCTATGTTCATAAGGGATATTGGCTTCTAATTTCTTGGTGTGTGTGTGTGTGTGTGTGTGTGTGTGTGTGTGTGTGTGTGTGTCTTTATCTGGTTTTGGTGGGAAGGTAATGCTGGACTTGTAAATGATTAAAATGATTTATAAAGTATGTCTTCACTTCAGTTTTTTGGAATAATTGAAGAAGGACAGGTATTAACTTCTCATTAAATGTTTGGTACAATTCACTAATAAGCCATCTGGTCTTGGACTTTGTTTTTTGGGAATTTTTATAACTACTGATTCAATTTTATTATTTGTAAGCAGTCTATTCAGGATTTCTATTTCTTCATGATTGAGAACTGGAAGATTGGTCGTTTCTCCTAGGAGTTTATCAATTTTTACGTGGTTTTCCAATTTGTTGTTGTGTAATTGCCCATCGTATTCGCTTACAACCGTTTGTATTTCTGTGATGCCATTTATAACTTCTTTTTTATTTCTGATTTTGTTTTAGCAATACTTTTTTCTTGATGAGACTGGCTATAGGTTTATCAATTTATCTTTTAAAAAACCAGCTTTTAGTTTCCTGTTCTTTTCTATTATTATTTATCTCTATTTCATTTATTTTTGCTTTGATCTTTATAATTTCCTTCCTTTGGACTTTGGACTTTGTTCTCTTTCAGTTCCTCTAGATGTAAACTTAGATTGCTTATTTGAATTTTTTCTTGTTTCTTGAGGTAGGCCTGAATCACTATGAACTTCCATGTAGAACTGCTTATTTGTCTATTTTCATTTGTTTCAAGGTATTTTGTTTCCTGTTTGATTTCTTCCTTGACCCATGGGTTGTTTACTATCATGTTTAGTACTCATTTCACCCTTTACGTCTATTAATGTTGCCTTGTATATCTAGTTGCTTCTAGTTGGATAAATAATATTTACACGTTAATATCATCTTCATGGGAGTGACTCCTTTATTATTATGTAATGTTCTTGCCTTTTATTACAGTCTTTGTCTTAAAGTCTATTTTGTCTAATATGAATATTGCTACCCCAGTTTTCTTTTGGTTTCCATTTGCCCAGAATGTTTTATATCCCTTCACTTTTGTCTGTGTGAGTCTTTAGATCTGAAGTTAGTCTTTTGCTGCAGCGTATAGATGAGTCTTTTTTTCTTTTTTCTTTCTTTCTTTCTTTCTTTCTTTCTTTCTTTCTTTCTTTCTTTCTTTCTTTCTTTCTTTCTTTCTTTCTTTCTCTTCTCTTCTCTTTCCTTTCTTCTCTTCTTCTTTCTTTCTTCTCTTTCTTCTTTCTTCTTTCTTTCTCTCTATTTTCTCTCTCTTCTCTCTCTCTCTCTTCTCTCTTCTCTCTCCTCTCTCCTCCCTCCTCTCTCTCTCTCTCTCTCTCTTTCTTTCTTTCTTTCTTTCTTCTTCATTCTCTCTCTTTGGATCGGAACATTAGTCCTTTTACATTTAAAGTAATTACTGAGCTGATAATATGTGCTTTATGCCTCTCGTTAACTTTTTTTTTTTTTTTTGTAGTTCTCTGTTCCTTTCTTCTTATCTTGGTCACTTCCCTTGTGATATGTTTTTACTTAGTGTTATGTTTGGGTTTCTTTCTCCTTTTTTTTGTATCTATTGTAAGAGATATATATCTATCTATCTATATCTATCTATCTATATCTATCTATCTATCTATCTATCTATCTATCTATCTATCTATCTATCTATCTATAAAAACCTCCTAATACCTCCCTAGTGCAAGAGAAAAGTAGAGTGGATCAGACTGTGGTAGATTATTTGCCAAAATGGCTTCAATCATTTCACTTCTTATATTGATGGCCTTTTAATGTGACTTTGCTTCAACTCTCATCGAGAGGATGGGTCTTGTAATTTTTTTTGCGTGTGTGTGTATAGAATGTAGAAGAAATGATACTGTGCCAGTTCTGTCCCTGAGCCTTAAAAAACATTTAAGACTTGTTCTTTCAGCACCCTGTTCAGCCACAGTGTGTGTAAAGACATGCGTACCTGCTAGGTGGTGAGAGGCCACATGGAAAAGCAGGGTAAGCCTAGTTGGTCCAGTAAAGGCCAAAGGTATGTCAGTTTAGCCAAAGGAGCAAATCTACTCATCCAACTCACAACTGTCCACAAATGCATGAGGAATCCGGGCAACCTGTAAACTAATGAGTAATAATAAATGGTTGTTGTTTTTAAGTTACTTAGTTTTGGGGTGGTTTGTTATTGAACAATAAATGCAATATCCTCATTAATGCATTTACTCACTCAAAAAATATTTATTAGCCATATATTACATGCAAGCATTGTACTAAGTGCTGCATAATTAGAGTGACTAAGTATGAACACATACAATTTAATTATAGTACAAAATATAAGTAAAATGCATAGTGCTTTAACCACAAAGAAGAGCACTAATTTAAGGTGAGAAGATATATTTAAAGAAAGAAGACAAGGACAAAAGGGTTAGAAGCATGACAATAAAAGATGTGTTTGTTGATTGAGCTTTTTGGTTATAGACACTGCATATATATATATATATATACATATATACATATATATATATGAGTTTGTGTATATATATATATATATACACACAATGAGTTTGTGATTATATATATATATATATATATATATATATACACACAAACTCACGTTCACATCCAAGTTTATTTATAAGAAAAAAAGTATGAAATCCTGTATATTTGCATAATTTATATTTTCATATTATAAAATATTCATACTTTTATGTTGTACCATGATTTATTTGTAAGTCATTGTGATAATTAATACTACTACTATTGAAATGAATACTAATATGTAACATTTATTAAACACTTTTTACACTGTGTTGTTTTAAAGGCATTATCTCATATTCCTTGGGAGATGGAATTTCCTTTATTTACTGATACGAAAAATAAGGTTTAGAGGGATAAATAACCTTTTCCAGGTCTAACAAAAATGAACTGGTGAGTTGGTATTAGAAAACTCACACACACACACACACACATACACACACACACACACACACACACCCATACATAATATACATATTTAAACGTATTGCAAGTGGTAGTTTTTTATTTATACATTTATCTCTAGATGAAGATTGCTACCTCACTGTTATTATAAAATCACAAAATGTAAATCAGTTATTTTCATCTCCATAATATTTGTCTTAATTAATTCAACAGTATTAATTATTAATTGAACACTTACTATGTGGTAGGCATTTATAGTTTGCTGAACTGTATAAGACTGAGACAGTTACACTTAACTATGGGCTTCTCAAAAAAATTGTGAAAATAAGACAGATTCTTAGTCTTTCAGCCCACTTGAATCCTACAGGAATTAAGCTACTGAATTAAGAAATGAGATGAATTATACCTTCTAAATTCTACACCTACTTTTGTTACCATGAGATCATAAATTTAAGCTAGGGCTGTGCTTTAACAAGAGAGGAAAAATAGTACACAATAAATAAAATAATTCATAAGGAAGCTAGAATTACTGTTTCTAAATTATTAAGAATTCAGAAGTAAATAGATAAAATAGCACTATGCAGTAGAACTTTCTGTGATTATTGGAAATGTTTGATAACTGCACTGTCAAATATGGTAGCCATTAGTCACATAAGCTATTGAACAGTTGGAGTGTGGTTATAATGTTACTAAAAAAATTCATTTTTAAATTTTATCTTATTTCAATTAGTTTAATTGTAAATATAAATAACTATACAAGGCTAGTGGTCAACACAGTTATACAGGATGAATTCTAAAAGGTATTCTCTTCCAACCTCCAGATTTTCCAAGAAGCAAAGTATTTTTTATACCAGTCAATGACAAAACCAATTAAAAATGACAGTAGTTACACACACACACACACACACACACACACACACACACACACACACATATATCTTACATGTTTTGAAAGTGATTTGACTATTCAGAAAATCATAAAGCATAAGTAGAATTAGATTTTCATAAAGACTGGTTATTTTTCAAATTCAATCATATTTACAAATTACAATAAGTGATATGATACACAGAACAAATTACAAAATTTTCAATTATCTTAAATTCCTTCAAAAAAGTATCAAAATAGAATTTTAAACCAGAAAAGATAGAAAAGTTTGGGAACTCTTTCTATAGCACAAATGTGAGACAGAAAAGGGCAGAAAAACTTTTCTCATTCAGATCTACTTGCACTTCATATCGAAGCAGGAGAGAGGCAAACGTCAGGAAGAAGTATAAAGCAATACTTTTTATTTCCCAAGAAAAATGTTTCTGTATCAATAAAGATGACTCCCCTTTTTGGGATATAGTAGAGAAGAAGGTCTAGTATTCTATGACATTTAACATTTTGTTTAAGTGAACTTGCATTTTGTGGTGAGAATAATGTACATGGTGGTAAAGAAAATTAATTTTGTTTGCTCTTTTCTCTTGACATTAAATACTCTTGAACAATTTTGGAGAATTAAGTCACATAGATAGTAGCCTTTACAATCTCCAAACAAGAGCTTTTTCTGCTTTAGGCTTTCTCTGCTCTCAAGACTCTAAGACTCTGAGATCTGACTCCTGGTTCTACTCACCTCTGGAGCCATTTTTCTTTCCACAATATAGTACCCTTAGCTATAAAGGCAAGGACGTTCCCTTGGCATAATCACTTGCATTTACATTGTGTAAATTTAAAATCATTTAGCCATGCTTTCAATGTCATCTTAGAAATCTATCATGTACTTTCTCAATACAAATTTCCTAATTTGATTTCAACAGGAAATTTTGTAAGGGATATCTTCTTCAAATGTTGTTTTAAATTTCTTCCTCTTGGGTCAATAAAAGGACATAATCATTGACAAGGATACACTAGGAAACATATCTGCTGATATTAATTTGAATTTTAATTGGTTTATGTTGAAAAATAAATATTTGTATCATTGAATATATATGCACACATATAAATATAAAATATTATAATGTTTTTAGGAATTAAACAATTTAGGAATTAAAGTAACTATTTGTTTCTGTAATGACATTGAAATGACGTAACTGTTTTTTTAAAATATTTGAATGAGGTTAATATTTCCTTTAATGTACGTCATGTGGTACAGGTTAATTTCTAAGATTGTGTGCGCTTGATCATAGGTTCTACATTATGTAATACAATGTATGTGAATGAGAGGAAAGAACTGGTTGAAGTCATATTTAAATTTAGGTGAAATAAAATTAAATTAAATTAGTATTCTCTGAGATTAAAAGATTGTATTAGTTATAGGCCCTTAATGGTAAAATTTCTTAGTTGAAAAATAAGTAAATTATGATTTGCAGTTTAAACAGTAAAATTGCTCTTTGCGTAAATAAGGTCCCGTTGACTGTGCAAAACACAATTATAGAGGCAGCATAAGGCAACTTTTAAAAGCATGCATTCCAGAACCAGCTACCCTAACTTGAAATGTGACATAGACATTTTGTTTTGTGACCTTGGGAAATACACTTAGGTTCTCTGTGACTCAGGTATTATGTGTAAATGGACTAACAATAATACATACATTATCAAGTTGGAGTGATAATTAAATACGTTTTCATGTATAAACCTTGAATGATGGATTGGAATTTGGTAAGTACTATATGTTTTGTGTTAGTTTTTAAATATGTCCAGAGAGTCTCTGCTGCACCTATGTTTAATGGAGCTTAAATCTCTTCCACTTGAGTGTGAGGTGTTACTTAATGACTTGCTTCTAACACCAGAATGTGGTGGAAGTGACAGTGTGACTTCCAAGAGTAGGTCATAAAACACATTGAGTTATTGTCTTTCTTCTATCGTTCACTCTGGGGAAAACTGCTGCTACACTATTAGAGCACCACAGCAAGCTTAAGAAAAGTCCATGAGGTCTCCTGACAATAGTTTATAAGGTCTTAAGGTCACTTATGACAGCCATGTGAGTGAGTGATCTTGGCAGTAAATCTTCAGCTCCAGTAAAACCTCTGAATCACTGTAGTCCCAGCCAACACCTTGACTACAACTTCATGAAAAATACCTTTGCCAGAAATACTCAAGTCTCTCATAACTAAATACCTTCAGAAACGGAGATAATAAAGATATGCTGATTTAGGTAGCTAAGTTTTAGGGTAATTTATTACCCCAATTAGGTAACCGATACAAGTGTTAGTCATTATTATTAGAGAGTCTATACTGCATTTAAAACATTATTCTAAAAATGAATTAGTTTTGTTAATGTTCATTTTCCCATCACATAAGTAAAACTTTCTGGTATTTTGTGTCAGCTGAAAAAAAAGAACTAATATTTGTTAGAATGAAAATATTAACATTATACCAATTAAAGTATACTGTTTTGTTTACCAAATGTATTTTTTAATAAATGTTTAAAACAAATAGAAAATACATTTTTATTAATATTTTACATCATTTTAGCAAACACTTAATTGCTCCTAGTTAAGGATTAAATCTGATTAAATAGATTTTTAATCTCATAATATACAAATAAACTTTATTATAACAAAATGATTTTTGTTATAGAACAACTTAAATTGTTTTAGAAATGGAGAATATAAAACTAGGCAAATTTAGCCAGTTTTTACAATCATTCATTCATTCATCTAGCAAAATTTTGTCATGTTCCAAACATAGTTCTACATACTGAGGAAATTAATGGTAAGGATGACTAAAATGTTCCCTTGACTCGTGGAGTGTACAGTCTAGAAGAATATGTTGGTAATGACTCTGATTTTCATTTTAACAACAAACAAAAAACTTTCATTAGGTCATGGCCATTATGTTGAACATGAAAATGTACTATGTGCAGAGTCCCATAGAGATACTTAAAACATTGGATAGGACAGAGACGCAATGGTTTTATTGGTATCATCTTTCAGAATGGATTTGGATTTAGTACTACTTCTTTTTAAGTATATGAAAGACAGCTTATAGTCATAATATTAGGAATGCTGGGAGAGAGTCTATTCCCCTAAATTCTTATATATTTCCACCTTAATGCATGAAATCTTTTTAACAGAAATAAATCGTGTGTTCCAAAAATTAAAATGAATTTTGACAGACATAGGGAAAGAGCTCTCATGTAGACTTATATTTTACACTCAGGAGAAAAGACTGACCTCGATACATTTAAAGAGCTGACCCTGATGAAAAGAGGGAGGTAGGTGATAGATTGAGGACAGTGTCTTATTGAAGGGTTCAGGGTTAGGTCCACATTGATAATCCCTGTGGTAAAAAGGTACTTGAAAAAAGCATTTGATTCACAGTCTCTCAGAATCATGGTAAAATAAGGAGAAAAGATGTGCTTACATAAAAAAGACTTCATAGATTAGTTTGGAAGTATTGTTTTGTACACATACTCATTGATAAACATATTTTAAATGCATACTCTAATGTATTATTAAAACTACCAGCAATTCCACTCCTGAAGATCTGTCTAAAGAAAGCCAAAACACTAATTGGGAAAAAATATATGCCCCCCTACGTTTATTGCAGCACTATTCACAATAGTCAAGATATGGAAACAATTCAAAAGCCCATCAATAGATGTTTGGATAAAGAAACTGTGGTACATTTATACAATGGAGTGTTACTTGGCCATAAAAAAGAATGAAATCTTACCATTTGCAACGACATTGATGGACCTTGAGAATATTATGCTAAGTGAAATAAGTCAGACTGAGAAAGACAAATGCCATATGATCTCACTTATATGTGGAATCAAAAGAACAGAATGTATGAGCAAACAAAACAGAAATAGAATCAGAGATATAGGAAGAAAAAAAAACTTATTTGCTAGATGGGAGGAGGGAAGGGATGGGGGAGAAGATGAAGGGATTAGAAAGAGCAAATTCGTAGACACAATGTAGTCATGGGTACATGAGATACAGTACTGGGACTATAATCAACAATGTTGTAAAGATTATGTAAGGTGCCAGATGGGCACTGGACTTATCAGAGGGATCCTTCATAGACTGTAGATGAATGACCAATGAGCTGTACAACTGCAGCTGAAGTAGAATAATACTGTATATCAACTATAAGAAACAAAAAGTGAGTGTGTGTGTGTGTGTGTGTGTGTGTGTGTGTGCGCGCGTGTAGTCACGGGAGATGGAGTATAGCATAAGAAAAACAGTCAATGGTATTGTAATAGTTATATAAGATATCAGAGGGGCAGTAGATTGGTGGAGGGGTGTTATCACTTTGTAAGGGGTGTATGTGTCTAACTATTGTGTTGCTTTGTACACCTGAGACAAAATAAAACAAAACAAAACAAAAAACTATTAACACATGTATTACTAAATAAAAAACATTGCAAAACATAATATAAAAACACAGAATAGGTAATTTGGAGGTCTAAAAGAGAAGGGATGCAATTAGTGTAGAGAATTCAAGTAAAGAATTGGCAAGTAAATACAGAGATTGAGAGAGATGCAGACCAACCTTAAACATTTTTATGTCATGTTGGTCTAAAACATTCAAGAAATTATTTAGCAAGTCTACCCTTTGCTTTTGTATTTCTTGCCAGATGAACTGCTTCATATTTCAGGAAAAAAAATGCAGAGAAACTATTAAGTTTGAATAGTCATATATTATCATAAATAAGATGGAATATTCTATGAGAATTAAATTGCTCATTTTATATCTAATACTTATAGGAGTGTATTGCTGTAAAAGACATAACATTCATGAAAATTAATCCTCCCAAATGAGTTATTTTATATTACTTTCCTGATATAGCTACAATTATATCACATATGTTTTATATTTCAAATAGTATACTCTCCTGGAAAAACCAATAGGCTTCAGTATCAAAAGAAGCTATGACCAACAGAAATTCAGTCAAATTTGTTAATATGAGGATATATCTGAACATGTAGGTAGACCACTACTCTTACTATGAGAAAAGTAAAATGGGTTAAAAAAATGTTTTCCACAACTTCTTTATCCAATCATCTATCACAATGGAATACTATTTTGCCATAAGAAAAGATGAAATAATGCCATATGCAACAACATGGATGGATCTTGAGATTATAATGCTAAGCGATATACGTCAGGCAGAAAAAGTTGAGACCCATATGATATCACTGATATGTGGTACATAAAACTGTTAACAACATCGGAACAAGACAAACAAATGAAGAAACAAAGACTCATAGACACGGACAATAGTTTAGTGGTTACCAGAAGGTGGTTGGGAGGGAGTGTAGATGAGGGTAAAGGGGATCAAATATATGGTGATGGAAGGAGAACTGACTCTGGGTGGTGAACACACAATGTGACATATAGGTGATGTATCACAGAATTATACTCCTGAAACCTATGTAACTTTACTAACAATTGTCACCCCAATAAACTTTAATTTAAAAAAAAAGGAAAAAAAGAACAGAAATGCTTTCCCTCTTATATACAAAGTGAAATGCTTTCCCTGTTATATACAAACTGCAAGATCATCAGGTTTGCAAATGTCTTTTTCGAAGAAAAACTATGTTGTATAAGTAGTTCAGTGTTAAAGGGCATGTGAAAAGCAGATCAACTCTCTTAAGTATACTATTTTCCAAGTAATGTTTGTATTAATAGTTTGCTTTTCTTCTTTCCCACAATTAAAAAACAAAAATCAAGGAACAGAAAATAAAGTTTCAGGTTTATATCGTTAAAATATTACTTAGAGTGATAAAGTCTAGCATAAAAACAACATAAATGATTATTAATTAATCTATTTTAAAAACAGAGAGAAACAAAATGTGTGTGTTTTAACAAAGGACCCCTAGCAGATCTCTAGCAGACATGGAAATAAGACTACAGCACTATGCTGTTCTTTGGTGCTCAGCACAGTGGTGCTTTGACATGTGGGCAGGGTGATTATCTTTGACAGGTTAAATTAACACAAAAATAAAACAGAGGAAATCCATCCGTGCCTGTTTCTCTGCCAGGAAATACAGGCCTGTAATTGCTGTGATCTAGCTCTTCAACATAAAATTGGCCAAATGCTTACATCAAGTTATTGATTTTGCAGAGTAAGACCACTCTGATTTTAGGGTCTTTGAGGATTAGCATCATTTTCACAACAGAGTTTTCTCTTAAATTCCATCCAGGTTTATAATGTTGGCACAAATAAATGTCAATGCCTATCTACACATATGCCTGTCTACACTTTAAAAGGAATGAAGTATTAGACCAACGCTGCAAAAGAAAAATTAGCCAACTACATTAAAGCCTTTGTTTCTTATCCATATACCTTTTAAAGGAGAATTGGGTAGATTTAACCAAATATTTGTTCTTTTAACCATATATTTGTTCAGAAACATTTTTGATATATGGTGATCTAATCATTCCCAATTGATTATGTACACTACAAGACAAGATATTTTGGCTTCCACATTAAACATATTATGACTATCTTTACATAAAAGAGTCCTTGTTTTAAACAGTGCAGGGAGTAATGATGGTTTTCGTTCAGTTTTCAATGGCTTACTTTATCAATTTTTAATTATCTTGAAAATATTCATTAAACTGATTATAACCTTTAAACTATTTGGCAGGTCTTGATTTGTATGTTCCCCACTTTGTATTTTTAGATTCTCCAACTGCTTGGATCTGTTCTCCAACCCCAGATATTGCTTCTGGGCACGTTTTTTTTTTTTTTTTTTTGTTTGTTTGTTTGTGTTTTTTTTTAACTCTTAACAGCTAGCCTTTATCCTAGATTTAAAGCACTGTCCCAAACATATTATATGCATTATGTCTTTTTTCCCTAATAAATCTTAATTGAGGAGATTGAAGGTCAGAGAGATTAAAGAAATTACATAAAACTTAATACCTAGAAAATAGAAGAGTGAAAATTTGAATTTGGGATTACTAGTTACTTTACCTGAATGAGAAATATTGCTGCTGTGTGTACACCCACAAATTGGTTCAACTTGCACCCATACAAGATTGGGCCTTTTGCATCTGGCTCCATGTTTTAGATTACAGAGGCTTCAACTTGGGCAGAAACACCTACCTCTCTGTGAGAAACACATCTTAGACACAAAAATGCTAGAATTTAAAAAAGTACATATGAATCCTTGCTCTTAGTAGGACCAGAGTAATAGCATTCACCCTTTTACCTGTACAGGGGTATAACGGTAGTTAAGGAGTTTTTGCTGAAAATGTAAATATAAATTATAGAATATGAGGCTAGAGTTTTCTAGGAATATAATAACACTAAGTTACTATAATAACACTAAGTGTTTTGTTTTGTTTTGTGTGTGTGTGAAAGAGCGAGAGAGAGAGACAGAGAGACAGAGAGACAGAAAGACAGAGAGACAGAGGGAGACAGACAGAGACTGAGAAAGAATGAATAACATCTGGTACTCAATATATTAGAATGTTAAACAAATGGGAGCCAATGATATGAATACTAATTTATTTATTAATATTTTCCATAAATTTTATGGGCAGCTGATAGTGGTTTTATATCCTTTCATCAAAAAGAATATGGAGCCTATTTAAATGTTTTGTTAGGATTACAAATAGATTTGCTTTTATCAGATAAATATTGCTTTGACCAAGTATCAATTAAACCAACAAGGCTTCTACTAATGAAGGAAGGAAGAGGTTTAACTAAATTTTATTCACTAGCTTTCATAATGAGAAAGACGAATCAGTATTTGTTATATTTTTGACGTGCACATGGATTGTAACTTAGAAACCAAAAATATATCTTTTTTAAAATCAGTGAAATAATTTTACTTTTTCACATTCAATATCATTTTATATTAATTTCAGTTGTACAGCGTAGTTGTTAGACATTTATATAATTTAAGAAGTGATCCTCCTAACTACTCTAGTACCCACCTGGTTATATATATAGATATAGATACAGATGTAGATATAGATATAGATATAGATAACATAGATATAGATATAGACAGATATAGATAGATATAGATAGAATCATATTATTGATATTATTCCTATGATTTAATTTATATACCCATGACAATTTTGTAACTACCAATTTGTAATTCTTAATCCCTTCCCCTTTTTCACCTTGCCCCCCCAACTTTCCTCCCATCTGTCACCCTGATAAATCTAGTACCCATCTGACACCATACATAATTATTATGATACTGTTGAATATATTCCTTATGCTATATCCTACATCCCCATGACTACCTTGTAACAACCAATTTGTACTTCTTAACCCTTTCCCCTTCTTTACCCACACCCATAAACCCATCCTGTCTGGCAATCATCAAAATGTTCTCTGTATCTATGAGTGTGTTTCTGTTTTGTTTGTTCACTTTGTTTTTAAGATTCCACATATAAGTGAAATCACATCGCATCTGCTTTTCTCTGTCTGAAATACTCCACTCAGCACAATACCCTCCAGGTCTATCCATGCTGCTACAGATGTCAAGAACCCATTTCCTTCTATGGCTGAGCAATATTCCATTATATATATGTACCACTTTCTTTTTATCCATTCATCCATTGACAGATACCCAGGCTGCCTCCATTATCTTGGCCATTGTAAATGATGCGGCAATGAACATAAGGATGCACATGTCCCCTTGAAGTGGCATTTGGGTTCCTTCAGATAAATACCCAGAAGTGAGATTTCAGGGTCCTTTTTTGTCTCTTGTTATAGTCATTGTTTTCAAGTATATTTTGACTAATATAAGTACTGCTATCCCACCTTTCGTTGTTGTTTCCAGTTTCATGAAATATCTGTTTTCCATCTCTTTCTCTCTGTGTCTTTCAATCCGAAATGAGCCTCTTGTAGGTAGCATATGTAGAGATCTTGTTTTCTCATCTGTTCAGCCACCCTATTTTTTAATTGGGGCATTTAATCCATTTACATTTAAAGTAATTGTTGATAGATATGTATTATTGCCATTTTATTATTCATATTTTTTATCTTTCTTTTCTTCTTTTTAAAAAAGTCCATTTAACATTTCTTGTAACACAGGTTTGGTGGTGATGAACTCCTTTAACTACTTTTTGTCTGGAAAGCTCTTTATGTGTCCTTTGATTCTAAATAACAGCTTTGCTGGGTAGAGTAATCTTGGTTGTAGATCCTTGCTTTTCATCACTTTGAATATTTTGTGCCAATCCCTTCTGGCCTGCAAAGTTTCTGTTGAGAAATCAGCTGACGTTCTTATGGGGGCTCCCTTTTAGGTAACTAACTGCTTTTCTCTTGCTGCTGTTAAGATTCTTTCTCTATTTTTAACCTTTGACATTTTAAGTATGATTTTCTTGGTTTGGGTCTCTTTGGGTCTATATTATTTGGGACTTTCTGAGCTTCTTGGACTTGTAAGTCTATTTCCTTCACTAGGTTAGGGAAGCTTTCCATCATCATTTCTTCATAGGTTTTCAATTCCTTGCTCTCTCTCTCGCTTTTCCTTCTGGTGCTCCTATGATGCAAATGTTGGTACAGTTGATATTGTCCCAGAGGCCCTTTAAACTATTCTCAGTATTTTGGATTTTTCTTTTTCTTTTTGCTGTTCTGTTTGTGTGTTTTCTGCTACCCTATCTTCTAAATCACCGATTCAATCCTCTGCTTAATCTAATCTACTCTTGATTCCCTGTAATGTATTGTTCATTTCAGTTCTTGTATTCTTTATTTCTGACTGGTTATTAATTATGTTTTCTATCTCTATTTTTTTTCTTCTATCTCTTTGTTGAAGTTCTCCCTGAGATCACTAAGCATCCTTATAACCAGTGTTTTGAACACTGCATCTGGTAGATTTCTTGTCTCCATTGTGCTTAGTTCTTTTTCTTGGGTTTTGTTCAGTTCTTTTATTTGGGACTTTTTTTTTTTTTTTTCCGGTCTTCCCATTTTGGCTGCCTCTCTGCATTTGCTTCTGTGTATTAGGTAGAGCTACTATGTCTCCCCATTTTACTAGACTGGTCTTATGCATTACATGTCCTGTGGGACTCAGTGACACTGTCTTCCCTGGTCACCAGAGGCAAGTGCTTCAGATGTGTCCTTTTAGTGGACTGTGTTTGCCCTCTTATTGTACTGCAGCCTTGGTTGCTGTTTGCTGGTCAGTGAGAGGGATGGACCCTAAGGCTGATTGGTTTTGAGGATAAGCTGTGCCTATAGTGGAGGAGCTGATGTGTAGGGGCTGACCCTATAGTGCAGGATTCACTTTCGTAGGGCTCTGGTGCCTGCTTAGTATGCCCTTTGTGTGTGTTGTCCTTAAATGTGGCTGGGTGATGCTCCATCTTGGTCCTGAGCTGGCCTCCATAATGCCAGTTACCAGGGTCTCCTGAGAGGGACCTGCCACAGGTCAAATTCAGCCATGGCCTGTGCCCTGCCTGGGGCCACATGGCCTGAGCCACAAAGCAATCCACAGATGGATACCACTTGCCCTGGATTTGGAAGTCCCTCAAGAGCTCAACCATGAACTGGCTGTGGCTAGTGCCAGGTTTAGGGTTGCTCAGCCAGAGCAATGGGACATGCCAAAGCCCTATGCTGCATTTTGGGTTATGTGAACCTTTGAGAGAATTTAGGAAAGTCTGCAGCATGATCTAAGAAAGGCTCGCTGTACAGAAAAGCCACTGGAATGGCTTGGGTGTACCCAAAAATTGGGTGGGGCAGGGTGTCCGGGAATCACCAGGGGTGGGGTGAAGAAGGGTGTTAGGTTAATGAAGACACAGAAATGTCAGCCCTCAGTATCTGCACACCAGGACGGGGGAGGGCTTAACGAAGAAATAATAATTTTTACCAGCTCCTCATCCTGGAAAAAGCTGTCCTTCCAGCACTTGCCCTTCAGCTAGACAGCTCAGTTCCTCCCCACATGTTCCTTGCACATTTTGAGCTGTTGCTCCAATACTGGTGCTCAGAGAAAGTAAGTCCATCAGTAGGTAAGTCTGTGCGTGGTCCCTTTAAGAGCAGTGCCTGGGACTGCAGCACTCTCATCTCACTCAGCCACCAACTCTGCTGGTTTTCACAGCCAGAATTCATGGAGACTTCTCTCCCAGCATTGGAACCTTTGTCTGGGGAGTTTGATTCAGACCCCTAATTTCTCTGGGGGGGGGACGTACTCTGCTGAAATATCCCTCCCTATTTTTAATGGTCCCCTGTGGGTATTAGACTAGCCCATTTGATATTTCTACTCTCCTACCAGTGTTGAGGTGGTTTCTTCTGCATCTCCTTAGTTGTAGGGTATTGGTCCAAAAATACAAGTCTTTTGAAAGACTGAATTTTACATTAAGTACTCAAAAAAAAATTACATTTTATATTTCCTATTCTATATATTTCTAAGAAAATTTCTGTCATTTACTTCTGCTATTAAAAAAAAACAAATACTAATAAGCACGTGATTATTTGTTCCATTGTTAGAACTAGCTGTAAATTTGGTTTATCTATGAATAATCCTATCATTGCCAATTCTATGCCAATTCTAAGACATTGCCAATGTCTTACTTTAGGTCTCAATCATACTGAAGACTATTTCAGTTCTTGTTAGTGTTATCAGTACCATATCCTCTCCGTTCTTCTCCATGATGCTACCAAATGAGAGGTGGTAGGATTCATGTCTTATCCATTACCCACACCCCAATATTAAAGCCTTCTATTATCCTTCCCTACTTATAGAACTCAGCTTTATTTCCTTAGTATTATATTTAATACTTTATTGACCCTTTTAAATCTGCATTTTTGTCCCTCATTCTAGATGTTTCACACTGAAGTAACTTCAGTTCTATGAAAATACTGTACAGCTCTTGTTTTTGTTGTTATTTGCTGTTGTCCATTTTCCTCTTTCTCTCGGCTGAAAGGTCTATTTCCTTCACATTTTCCTGGCAAAATGTTATTCATTCATCAAGAAACAGCTCAAATACCATTTATTTTCTGTTCTTATTTCCATACTTCCTTACTCCCACCTTCCTTTGTTCAAAGTTAGTGACTGATGCTATGTTCTCCTTGTGTGTCACATATTTATATCATAAAATACATAATGCTATATTGTCGTGATTTTTTAAAATGTATTTCCACCCCTGAAATTCAAATTCAGTAATGCACAGTACTCAAGAGTAGCGTTGTATTTGTCTATACATCAGTTTTATCAAACATAGAACTTAGCATATACTAGACAGTCAATAACTGCTTACTGAACAAGTCCTATTTTACTGTAATTTTAAAGCCTTCTTTATTCAAAAAGGTAGTAAACTGTATTACAAAGGGAAAGCAGGAAGTACTATTGTCCTAATAATTGATGATTTGTTCTGCAAGATATAAATATTTGAATTCAAAAGTGAGTGGAGTGGGAATGAAACAAGATAGCAAAGTTCCACCTACATTGCTAAATGTGACAACATAACATCAAGCAGCAATTTATTTTCAACAAAAGGGAGAGCCCTTCAAACCAGATACCAAATATTTCAAACTTTTTTCTCAAACTGATCATTTTGCCTAGAGCTTTAATCATTCCAATTTTCTGACATGTTGTCTTTCCCAGTTTTATTATCCTTAGGCTACATTGTGCACTAAGCCAAGTAATTAGAGTGCCAATAATAGGGCCATGGTCCCAAATTAACTTTCAATATTATCATCTTATTGCCAGTGGCAACAGCAATGATAACAATGACAAATTTATACTCGACTTTGCTAAACACTTATTAAAATAAATGATTCAGTAAAAATCATATTTGGACTCAGCTCTACAATATACACCATTTTCCCATGTTTTTATAGTTTCATGAAAGAAAGACATTTTTTCTCCAATATTACTCTCATTCCAAATTTCTAAATAGTATTTGCTATACACATTATTATTCAAAGTACCGTTCAAATGAACATTTTTATTTGTTTTTAATTTTTTTGGAAATGGCAAAGTCAGTGTATTATTTTAATTCATTGACGATACTCTAAGTTTTAAGTGTTCACTTAAGTTCATTAAATACATTCATTCAGGAGATTTTGCTACCTTTGTCTATTTAAATAGTTAATATTAACAATCTTTGTACTGAAAGTTTCCTGAGACTCTTCACCACACTTAAGGCTTTACAGAAATATAATATTAACTGATAATACATTTTTCAACTAATATTACCACCTATCCAGTCATGGTAAAGTTTAATATCCCAAAATGAATATAAATTTATAACCATTTTCCAGGAAAAGAAACAAGGATAGCAAATTTCATTTTTTCATAGAAATTGTTCTTGGACAATATGTTATATTTTATCACCATGGAAATAATTTCTTAGTTTATGAGAAGTTTATGATATTTTAAAAAATATTGGTAAGAGACAGTTTCTAATGCTTTAGTTTTAGAAACAAATTCCTTAAAAACTTTCCAACTGTTAAGTACTTTATAAAGATAGTTTTCCCCAAACTTCATGGTATCATTAAATAAAATCTATCATCTTCAAGTTGTATCATAGGGAAGTAGACCAAGTATGTCCTACTTTATCTCTGTTTTTGCTTTTGGAATTTACACTGCTCTTGTGCCCAGTGAATTCTTATCATCACCCAAACAATAGAGCATCTCACAAAATCATCTATTCAATGGTGGTCAAACATTTCTAACCCCATGTTTCTCATAATACCTATGTTTATGCATTCGGATGCTATAGAATTTTTTTCCTTAAAAGTATATTTAATTAATTTCAACAAAATTAGAGGACAGTTAAATACAAAACAAAATATTAAAAGGTTCAACAACGTCCAAGCAAAATTTGCCTGTAAATTATTTAGCCTATAAATTCTAAATTAATGTCCTTAGGAAGATAAGTGAGCACAATTAATGTCTACTTGTGTGAACTTTAGAATAAGCATTGTTCTTTATAACCCATACATAGGGAAATAGATATCATCTAAGCAAAAGCTATGCTATTTTAAAATTGGAAATTGTAATTAGGGTACATTTTTACTTAAATATATAACTGATATTTTGGCCTTATAATTTCTGTATTCTCGAGGAGGTTCAATATAAAACTACCAGCAAAATAAAGTCAGAGATATAAATTGAATATCAAATATGGGATAAATAAATATATATTGATTAGGTGATTTAGTTTACTCTATTAACCTTAAATATATATAAGATTGTTACTTTGGATAACAACAAAAGTAATATTTGGCTAATTTTCATAAGACAAGTTAAATAAAATGATATTTCCTTTTCTTCTTTTCCCCTAAAGCAAGATCTTTAAACTATCCTTACCTTTGTACAATTTCCCTAGATGTCCAGGGTATAATTTGTGTTTGTCATTATTAGAATTAATTTCCTTGGAAAAATTAATGACATAAAACTAATTTCTTCAGAACATACACAGGTGAACCACATGCGGCATATTTATGAGGTATATTAGTGAGTATATACCTTATGTGAGGTATATAAGATTTCTAAACATTGCTTTTGATTATAAATAATATTTGCAGACAGTAAAGTTCAATTGGCACAGACAATGATTTATCATTAGATATGCAGCTCTTTAGGAAGATACAACTCTGCTCCACATGATAAAGGTGTGGAACTGAAAAGAAAAATAGTTTCAGCAATTATGCTTAATAATGATGGCATTACATGTAAAAATCTTACATGGAAAAGAGAATAGAAGACACATAAAGACCACCCAAGATGTCTGCCTATCTCCAACTGTGTTAAGTTTTTACCTACCAACTTAACACAATTTCAAATAATAGGTATAAACTTTATTTGGCATTCATTTATGGTACTGCTATTCATATGTATGTACATAATCTGACAAATTACAAAAAAGAAAATTAAAGAGAAAACAAAGAAGCTAATTTATTGATTAATTGATTGTTGATTGATTGATTTGGTTCAGAAGATAAGGTCAATCATGCCAAAATTTTGGAAGAAGCTTTATGGACTAGGGTGAATTTAAGCTGTGTTTTGATGAATAAGTGAAATTCAGAGAAAACAATAATGGGAAGAAGTATCCCTAAAAGGTAACTCAATAATAATTATTATATTAATTATCACAATAATCAAAGCAGTAAAATAAAAAAAAAATTAAGTTCATTCCAAGTTTCAGATTAGGGAGTTCATATAGATCGTTTTATTTATTCATCATGAAATTCCTCTGAGTAGGTTCTTTTTTATCTTTATTTTAAAAGGTGGAAACAGGCTTGGACATTAAGTACCTTAAGTACTGAAGGCCAACACATTCTATCAAAAGCAAAGATCTATCAAAATCAAAAGTCATATCTAGGTGCTCTGTCTGCAAAGTTCATGCTTTTCAATAGCATACTTTACTTCCTGCTTAAAAGAACATATTGAGAGAAATGTCATGAAGAATCTCAAAGACCGTATGATCATCAGTGTAGTTGAAGTATATGGTTCATATTGAAAATTAAATCTTAGTTTTAGAAGATAAATCAAGAGATTATAAATCAAGAAGAGTTCCCAAGGGGGTATCCCTAGAGAAAACTCGGGTGGATGGAGTACCCCTGGAATTAATGGAAGAGTGTTAAACATCAACTTTACACTCCTGTGACTTGGTCTAGGAATGCTTTACAGGATCAGAATTTACAGAGTTTGAGAGTCCTCAGACTGTTGGTACTGAGAGATTTCTGCCACAATCAACGTGTCATGATAAAATTATATACTTCCGAGAGGCCACTATAGATGTAGCTAGCACAGAATGATGTACAAGTCAAATATACCTGCCACTTTACCTATGAAAGCGGAATATGTCACCCTGAAATATGCCTGTTTGGCATAAGGATTATCTTGAATTAATTACTTTTAAGAAATAACAGACAGGAGAATCTCTAAAAATCAAGTAGAAGTTACGCCTCCAAAAGAGACATTTACATTAGTAAGGGAAATCTCCATTCATAAGGGTCTCTCCTTCTCTGTACTAGGAAGAGGGGAATGACTAAATCTCTAGAAACTTTTATCAATAAAGAAAGCAAATATGTTTAATCTGCATCACAACCATAACCTAGTTTACTATGCTTTGCCTGATTACCCCCCATAATGGGCTCTCCAGCTTTCCCTCAATATCTTCTTTTGTCTTTAGCAGAAGATAGTATTAATGTGGTGGTTTTGGACATTTTTGGGGGGTTACTCAGTTTTCCTGGGTATTTCCCATGTATACAGTATGAATACAGTATGTATACATGTTATTAAAATTCTGTTAGTTTTTCCCCTGTTAATCTGTCTTTTTATTATAGAGAGGGATTTCAACTAATGACCTAGAAGGATAAAGGGAAAATTATTTTTCCTCCCCTACACTTATCTTCAAAGAAGGTAGATCTGTTGATGTTTGTTATGAAAATTACACTTCAGAACTGATACACTTGTGTGTTACAGAGCCTGATTTCTCAATTCCAAGGCAAAGTCTCTAAAAATGTCAATTTCTCTGTTTATATAAAATGTTACTAAAATGTTTTAACGAAGTATTGTGACAATAGCATTTACTATTAACCTCAAATTTTAAAAGTTTTTTTATTATATTTTCTATAGTGATATTGTGGAGGTTACTGCCAGTTTTTGGTGACATCCAGATTAAATATAAATATTATTTAAATATTCAATTATTAAATAACAACTGCTAATATGTATATATCAGGCATAGTAGCTTCAATAATAAACTTTTAAAAATTAATGTTTCAACACATTAAACACAATAAACAGTGGCTATTTAACTGGTATTTCTATTTTGTTGCCATTATAAAAATATTGTACATTGAATATTATATACCTTAATAAAAAATCTCCATTGCCTATTATTAATCTATTCTAAGATTCAATTCAACTTTCTTATTACTTATCGTTTTCCCAAGATTAATGGAATATATGATATATAATATTCTATAAGTTTATTTCTTTGCATTATTAGTCTATTATAAATATCACAGAACTTTTAACATGCACTTTTCACTTACTTTTTTTTACTGGTTGAGTATAATGGCATGGTAGATTTTAAGATAAATAGAAGTTTCAACAATTGAAATAAGGTGTTATCTCTATAATCTCCTTAAGTTTAGCCTTTAGAGACAAATTATGCTTGCCTAATTCTAAATGCCTGCATAATATAATTCAATAAGGAATTAAAGGAATTCTGTGCTCACATCCTTGTACGAACACATCAAAAATACAACTAAGTTATAGAACAATCACCCTTGACAACCACCTAAAGATTAGCTGAAAAGAACTCCTATTACTGAGGATATAAAGACGAAGCCAGTGGAGACTCATAGGAAGGGTGGAGAAGTTGGCTGTTCCCTCACCCCCATATGACAGTTAAACATTGTGAGGGATACCTTGGCTGGGGAAGTCCTCCCGAAAGAGCACGGCATCCTAGCCTCACATGCTCCCCAGACCAGACCACCAGTGCCAATAAGAGGAGTCCCCACAACATCTAGCTATGGAAATCAGTTGGGATTCTGTCTAGGTGAAATGGAGGTCTGCTGGAGTCCTAGGTATTCTTCTTAAAGAGTGTGTGGATCTGACTTACTCACTGATGTCTCACTTGCTCTGAGCTCCAGAACTGGGGCAGAAGCTCAAAAATCATCAGGGACATACAGGGAAGATGTCATGCAGGGTATCATGCGGTCTCTGGTCCCACTCCCATATAGGAACACAGGATATGGTGAGGCCAAAAAGGAACACCCACAAAGCCATAGATAGGGGAGTCTTACCACTATAGTCTTGCTGGCGGCTTGGTTGGAAAAACAGGAAACAGGATCCATACAATCTGCAACCTGCAGTCCACTTCTCTGCTAACCAACCAACCCCACTTGCTAGCTGCAATCCACCATGCTAACTTCAATCCACGTTTGCTAGCTCAACCACCATCTTCTTGCTAGCCCCCATTGGCTGCTAGTGTAGCCACAGCAGTTATATTAGTGGCCAATGGCTCACTGGTTACAGCTGACAGCCAAATAGCCACAGCTGATGGCCATCCAATCACAGTTGATGGCCATTTACTACCTGAGCCAGCACCTTTCCACATGAGGATGAGAGCCTGGAAACTGCACTCCTGGCTCTGTCCCCACAGAAGAACTGAATTGTCTGGTTTCAAGGAGAGGGCGGGAGGGCCATGTCTCTCAGAGACTAAACTGCTGGGCAGAACCATTGTTCCTTTGTTGAGACATCCCCTCACAGAGCTGGCAGGCGCAGGAAGGCATCACTTCTGAGTCTCTACCCAACTCATCTGCCCTAGTGATTCCCTGAGAACCTGCCCTACCCAACCCATGTACAAGCCTGAACTTCTTCCAGAGGATGTTCCTCACAAGCTGACAGCCTCAGCCCATACTGCTAATTTTCCTAAAATCTCTCAAAGGTCCACAAGCCCCAAACAAGCAGCAGCTGGCCACAGCATGCCCTGTTGCTTAACAGCTTGCAGCAGTAATGGCAGCTGGTCTCTGCTGGCACCATAGCCTTTCTCAGTTGCCTCCAAGTCCAGCACAGGGAGCTACCAGCCACAAATCACTATGCAGTTCCTACCAGGTGGCCCCACACGGGGCAAAGGCAGTGGCTGGCCTGGCTCTGAACCAGACACCCTCCGAAGAGGCCTGCGAATCAACACACTTGGTGGCTTAATTCAGAGCACACCAAAGCACTACCAAATTAGCTCCACAAAGAACACACTCAAAGGGTAGAAAGAAAAACTACAATAACTGAGGAATACATTACATGGAATCAACAGCAAATTAGATGAAGCAGACAAGGAAGTGGAAAACACCAAATCAGAACAGCAAAAAGAAAATTAAAAAAAAAAACAAAAAGAGGATAATTAAAAGTACCTCTGGGACAACTTCAGTGTGACAACCTTTACATCAGAGGAGTACCAGAGGAAAAGAGAGATCAAGGGATTGAAAATGCATTTGAAAAAATAATGATGGAAAACTTCCCTAACCTGGTGAAGGAAATAGACATATAAATCCAGGAAGCACAGAGACTCCCAAATAAGATGAACCCAAAAAGGCTCACACTAAGACACATCACAATTAAAATGACAAAGATTAATGAAAAACAATGCATTTTAAAAGTAGCAAGAGAAAAGCAGTCAGTTTCCTAAAAGGGAGTTCCCATAAGACTGTCAGCTAATTTTTTACAGAAAGTTTAGAGGCCAGAAGGCATTGGCACAAAATAGTCAAAGGGATGAAAAGCAAGGACATACAACCAGGAGTATTCTACCCAGCCAAACGATCATTTAGAATCCAAGGATAGATAAAGAGCTTCTCAGACAAGAAAAGCTAAAAGAGTTCACCACCACAAAACCTGTATTACAAGAAATGTTAAAGGGAATTCTTTAAGAAGAAGAAGAAGAAAAAAAGATAAAAAAAAATAGAAATAATAAAATGGCAATAAGTACACACCTCTCAAAAATTACTTAAATGTAAATGGTTAAATGCTCCAATCAAAAGTCATAGGATGGTTGAATGGAGAGGAAAAGAAAGCCCATATATATGTTACCTACATAAGACACTACAGATCGAAAGACATACAGAGTGAAAGTAAAAGGATAGAAACAGATATTTTGGGCAAATGAGAAAAAAAAAAGCTGCAGTAGCAATAGCAATACTTAAATCAGACCAAATAGACTTTAAATCAAAGGCTATCACAGGAGACAAAGAAGGACATTTCATATACAATAGCCAACATGTGGAAGCAATCTAAGTGTCCATTGACAGATGATTAGATAAAGATGTGATGTGGTGTGTGTGTGTGTGTGTGTGTGTGTGTGTGTGTGTGTGCGTGCGCACACACATGTGTGTAAATGGAGTATTAATAGTCATAAAAAACGAAATACTACCATTTGTAATAACACAGATGAACCTAGAATGTATAATATTAAGTGAAACAAGTCAGACAGAGAAAGAAGAATACCATGTGATTTCACTTATATGTGGAATCTAAATAACAAAATAAATGAACAATCAAAACAGAAATACACTCATAGATACAGAGAACAAACTAATGGTTGCCAGAATGGAGGAAGGCTAAAAGAAAAAGGTGAAAGGATTAAGAAGTAAAACTTGGCAGTTACAAAATAGTCCTAGGGATGTAAAGTACAGCATAGGGAATATAGTCAATAAAATTGTAATAAATATGTATGGTGCCAGGTGGTACTAGATTTATCCATTTTGTACACTATACTGTATTCCGGAAACTAATATAATATTAAATCCAACTGTAATTTAAAAAATTATGGTAATTCCATTAATTTTTGTGAGGAACTTCCACAATGTTTTCCTAATGGCAGTAACAGAGGTTATTATGCTAAGTGAAATAAGTCAGACAGAAAAAGTTCAGAACCAAATGATTTCACTCACAGGTGGTATATGAAACTGAAAGCAACAAAACAACAAGACAAACAAATAAACAAAAACTCATAGACACAGACAGCATTTTCATGGTTGCCAGAGGGTAAGGAAAGAGGGGGGATGGTAAAAGAGGGTAAAGGGGGTAAAATATATGGTGATGGAAAGAATTTACTCTGGGTGGTGAACACATAATGAAATATAAAGATAATGTATTATAGAATTATACACTTGAAACCTATGTAGTTCTGTTGACCATTGTCACCCCAATAAATTTAAATTTTAAAAAATTTAACATGTGTTTAAAGAGTTAAAGATTTAAGTACTTCCCACTTTTGAAGAGTTTGAAATTTCTAGTCAGTGATTTTATACTTATAGCATTTGTAGTTTCCTAAGTGCCATCATAGGTGTCAACGATACTCAGAAAATATCATGAAATAGGATTTATTCTTATTTTACAGATAGTGAAAATGGTTTAGATTGCTTAAGGACATACAGTTAGTAATCATAAAAAAGTAAAAAGAACACTCATGACCATCAGTTAGTACTCTACTCCCTCCTATACACTGATTTCCTAAAGATAAGAAAACAACACATATGGAATAAGATTCTTAATGCTATGCTACTTTTACATATGCATATATGTACATATGTGTGTGTGTGTGTGTGTATATATATATATATATACACACACACACACATCATTTTTAAATAACCATTTGGGCCAAGTTTTGAGACACAGAATAGTTATATTTAGTAATATCTAAAAGGGGATAAAACAATTTTCTTTTGATTAAGTGATTATAAATTTCAGAAATCCAAGAGACATTTTATGTTCAAAAATTATTTTTATAATGCTGACTTTATCCTTTTCATACCCTAGTGATAAACACTCAGAAATAGAGATATAAAAAGTAATCTATTCTCCACAGACACAATTCTGTAAAGCTTTAACAAGGAAGCTACTGGTCATATGAAAAGATTCCTGTGTAATACTTTTTGAAGGTCAAAAACCAAGGTATGTGTAAATGGAAATCCATTCCATACTTTCATGTTCTTGGTTAAAAATACCTCAAATTTAAAAAAAAATGCTGAAAATTAATATATACATTGAAGGCAATAAATACACACATTCACAAAAATATATACATATGCAAGAGAATTAAATGCTCACACCTGATAAGTTAATAAAAAGTGTCAAGAAAATCTAGACTATATTTGCAATAATGGGAACTTCAGATGTTATAAAAAGATAGATGTGTTTGATTTTTTTTTAAATTTAAACCATTTGCATAATGAAAATGCCAACAACAAACAATAAGAAAGCAGTATATCTAGAAAATATTTAAGTATCAGACAAAGATTAATATTTATATTATTCAAAAAGGTCTTACAGGTTGTCAAGGAAAAGAAAAAAAGGAAAATGACAAAAGGTTATGAATAGACAGTTTATAGAGCAAAAAAATCCAAAGTGCCAAAAATTATTAAAGGACACTCAAGTTTACTACCAGCCTTGCAAATGGAAATTATAGTAATAATGATATATTATTTTATGCTGCATGAATCTGGAAGAAGTAAACAAAATTACATGTATTTCTTACAGAAATGTAGAGTGAAGGGTACTGTCATTCAACGTTACTAGAAATATGAACTGTTACATTAAATTGAAAAGCAATATTGGAAACCTCTATTAAATTTTAGAATGTACATAACACATGCAAACACACAGGACACATGTTCCTTTCAACCAAGACTCCACAGTCTTATCCTTGGAATCCATTAATAAAAGCACAATAGTTCAGAGAACAATATGTAGAAATATGGAATGGCCATCAATAGAAAAACATGACTTATCTGTGCCATATATCATTAAGGAGGGAATTAGAGCTACTCCAGCTCATCAGCACTACAGATAAGTATCATAGGGTAATTAAGACACAAAGAAAGTATCATTAGTATGATTTCTTTTTTTAAGCAAAAAGTGATGTGCCAAAACCTAGCATATGCTCTTTATGAGGTGTGATCAAACAATATAGTTGAATGCTGCTGCCAAGTGCCATCCAATGGAAAGGCAGGGATCTTCAATGTGGGAAGCAGCACGTTGAAAGTTAGTGACAATGTGTGACAAGTTTCAATTTGTTAGGTGCAGTTAGTCAGGTGTTGTCTACAGGTGAGAGAAGGTGTGTTTTAAAGTGTGCCTTAAATCATGGATCACAAACAACACACTAACATGAAATTGGCAAATGGTTTCATTCTCCATCAAGAATATGCCCTGTGGCACACATTGCTACTAGTATGGCAATTTCTGTCAAATAAAAACATTACAGTGTGTCTTCATCCACCTTATTCATCGGATCTGGCACCGTGCTACTTCAAAGTCAAAATGACCATGAAAGGTATGTGTTTTGAATCAATTCAGGACATCAAGTCAGCCAGGACTGCACAACTAAAGACACTCATGAAAGAGGACTTCTAGAACTGTTTCAGAAAGTGGCAAGAATGTTAGTAAGTATGTTTGAAGTGAGGGGGGGTATTTTCACTAAATAGTTGTGAAAATCCTCTGAAAAAATAGTGATTATTTCAAAATCTAATAAAGAGAGAATAGGGATAAATTTGTCCAATTCTGCCAGATCTTGCTCTTCCTGCCTTTCTTCTAAACATTTTGCACTGTCTTTAACATATGTATCAGTCCCTGAGATACTATAATGCAGAGCAGGATTTAAATCTGGCTCTGCCAGTTAGTATCTGAGTGATTTGAGGGAAATAGTTTGATTTTTTAAAGTTTAATTGTTTTTCACAAATGTCACAAAAATAATAATATTCTGCCACATAGGGTTGCTGTGGGCACAAGTTAGATAATACAAGTAAAGCGTCAGATTGCGTAGCAGACAGTAAATACTCAGTAAGTGTCTACCTTTTATTTTTATCAGTATCCTCCTCATCACTATCATGATGTCATGTTTACTTTTCCTTAAGATACTTAAAACATCTACTTCCTACTTCTTTTTAATCACGCATGGGTACGTACTATTTTCTGTGTAAGCATCATCTTTCACTTGCTTTAATTATCTCCTAAAACATTTTGAAGGAATGTTCATATGTGATTGTAGGTTAAATGTTATAAAACCACAGAAAAACACAGAGAGTAACTTTAAACTAATATGTATTTCTATACTTTTAAAAATCAGTTTCATTAATTTATGTTCTATATTTATATTATTTATATAAGCCTTATATTGTATTTTTAATTGCTCTACCCTAAGTTTAACAGAAAGAAGCCAGTGAAAGAAATTGCTTGCTTACAGAAAGTGTTGGTATAACTACATTTTTCCTTTCTATTTGTTTATGCACACATTATACTTTTTTAAAGCATCATTTTATCCGTATTTTATTATGATAACATTTTCTATTAACATCTTCTAAACCTTAAGAAATAATTTCAATTAAAATAATTCAAAGATTTCACAGTCCAATTCTAATTGCCATCTGTGGTCAAATGAAATATAATCATATACGTAGTATGCTTGACTATACTATGTATTTATATGACTCTCTCTATATATAATATGAAATTTGCTCTCCCAAACAATGCTGAACTCAAAGTATAATAGTTCTTCACTCTTAATAGTTTCATAGATGGCTTTTGGCAGTTCTATCAAACATAGCTGCAGGGACCTTTCAATTTCAAGAGAACACTCATTTCTCTAAGAAATTGTACAGTGAAACCAGAAAAAGCCTTTATTTATAAAAATCTAAATGTTTGACATTTGTATACACTATAAAGAGTTTAGGTGTCCAAATGTATAACAAATATAACTAAGCCATAGACACTTTGTCCCTTAATGTCTAGATTGGTTAAAACTGTAGTGAAATTAGTTCTTCATTACATATTTTTTCTGTGTTTTTTTTTTTAAGCGAAACTAAGGAAATACTAAATGATGTGTTTATTAATTGTAAATGTTGTTGCAAGAAATTGTAGAAGAAGAAAATATTCCCTGTCATTCATGGATATGGTACTTCTAGCACAATAACAATTATTTTTCATTCCAAAAATACTACATAGATTTACACAATGAACATTTCTGGGTGTCAGTCATAAGACTTTATCTTCAGAAACAACTGTTCTGAAGTATACCAGCAATCTATTTCATCATAACTGAAAAAAATGAAGAAACCACACACAATGAAATATATCACACATGAATAAAAATCACAGTGATCATATTTTTATTTTGTAAAAATGTACAACTCTTTGGATGCATATTCATTATGCAGACTTTAGGTTGGTAACCAGCTCTTTATTATTCACAGACTAACAAAGGGATGTACATTTTTGCTGAGGTATGCTAATTTTCTGAATATCCTTTTGCAGTTTTTAACTTCATATGGAAAAAAGGCTGGTTATTTTAAATTAACACAAACATTTGTCTCATATGTGTCTCTAGTATATGTATGTAATTTATTTGTTCAGCACATCGGTTCAAATGTTATTAGTCACTAAAATCTTTAAACAGAATTGATATTGAGTAAAAACTTACTTCAATTTTTGCATTGTAAACATTAATTTTAAATAACCACAGTAATTTTACTTTTCAATTTAAGTTAATTTTGTTCACTCAAAATACTATCATATATCCTCAATTACTCTTCATCAACTGTTTTATTTGCTGGCTTTATTTTTTAAAATATATCCCAACAAATTAATGCCAGACTCACTTCTGGCATTAATATATTCACTGCATAACTCGCCTAACAAATATTCACTGTTCAAGTCTACTCAAGTGATGCATGAATGACTCTCTATAAAATTTGCTAAAGAGAACATATATTACAGAAATAATTTCTTGAACAATATTGTCCTTACTCTTTTATTTTTTTCTTCTTGATCCAATATCTCTCTTTAAAACATTTTTTTTCCACATAATTTAACACTGCAAAACCTCATTAAGAAAACATGAGCTTGTTCAAAGTAGTACATTACTTACAGGACATAGAATCCCTGGCCAAATTGAATGCTCTAACAGAAATATTAGGGCTTCTGCATCCTCCTCCTTACATAATTATTTTCTAGGATCACCTTTTATCAAACACATTTTACTATTTGCTGGTATTGGGGTGACATGAGAAAAATTTCATGTCAATAATATTTCATAAGCATATTTATAGTTAACCTAAAGCATACACTATTATGTAATTCTATTGCTTTAAACTGTACCTTATACATATCAAAATAAGTGATAGTCGGATAATTTTTTGTTTTCATGAATCTAAGTTTACTAAAATAGGGACAGAAAAATTATCTATTCAAGGTATCAATTTAACAGTTTGAACTTGGTAACAGGAATCTGGAACTAATATAGTTCAGTTGTTTGTTCTACTGCTTTTAGAAATAGCAGAAAATGAAATTATCAGTCTATCAAAGTAATAGCTTCATTGTATTTAAAGATAGATTTTACCATTACACGACTTCTTTCTCGCTATTTATTTTCCAAATTGGGTAAAAACAAAGGAGGAGATTATATTTCTCATAATAAATAATTGTCAATTGAGTTCCTGTTATATATTTGGTCAGGACTTTATTCAAGCTCACAGAATTCACCGCATTTCACCAAAGAAAGAGGTCAGTGAGTATTCATGCTATTAATATGTGTGTGTGTGTGTGTGTGTATGTGTGTAGAAAAATACATATTTCCAAGAATATCCTTATATGCCTTTCCTTCTCTTGAATATCATATCCATTCTTCATCACTTTGCATCTGCACTATCAATTTCTCCAGGAAAATATCTTCAACTAACCCATTCCACCAAAATTCTATCCTCATAAAATCTAAAACAGCATTATTTGACTATTAATATTATCGATCATTCTTTGAATCTAAGAATATGCCACCATGTTTTATTGTGATACAAGGTCTGACAATGAAGTTCACAAACTCATTCTAGAAATAGTGCTACATACTTCATTGCTGAATATCACATCACTATAGTCACCTTCAAAGTCCTCCCCTTGGGAAGCTATACACTGACACCAGCACTATTCAAAGCAATTTTGAAACTCTTTTTCTGGAATGGCCATCAGAGCGGTCGTCATATTACCCTTGATGTCCTGAATGTCATCAAAATGTCTTCCTTTCAATATTTCCTTTACGTTCAGGTAAAGAAGGAAGTCACTGGGGGTCAGATCAAGTGAGTAGGGACGGTGTTCCAATATAGTGATTTGGTTACTGGCTAAAAACTCCCTCACAGACAGCGCAGTGTAAGCTGGTGCATTGTTGTGATGTAAGAGCCATGAATTGTTGGCGAAAAGTTTAGGTTGTCTAACTTTTTCACACAGCTTTTTCAGCATTTCCAAATAGCCAACTTGGTTAACTGTCCAGTTGGTATAAATTCATAATGAACAATCTCCTTGATATAAAAAAAAGGTTAGCAGCACCATTGCAACAAGTACGCGAACTTAACTGGCAGACCTTGTATGTTAAGAAGTTTAAGAAAATTTAAGAAAAATCATAGATATTATTTTGAATTTAAGATATAACATATTACTTTAAAAATAATTTAATAATATATGATGTGTGTGTGTATATATATATAAATATGTGTAGTCTGTGCATGTTTTTACACATAGGTACTTATATATACCTGTTAGAGTTAATATATGTTCATATAGACAATACTGTAGTATCTACAGATGTATTATTGTATTTAATAAGTTTTAACAAAGTTTCTGGATGCAAAGTAAATACATAAAATTAATTACATATATAAACACTAAGTATAATGAGTGTGAAAAACTAATATAAAATACTAATTGTATTTATAATAAAAAGTATAATGAAATGAGGAATATATCTATTAGAGAAATAAAGAGAAATAAATGGAGAGAATAATTGGAGAGAAATGTCAAGGTCAGGGATATGAAGATTCAATAATGAAAATAACCTATAGATTTAATAAAATCTCAAGTTGACCTATAGATTTAATTAAATGAAATTAAAATAATCTTTAGTGGAGCTCATCAAGTTAATATTGAAATGCACATGGAAGTGCAAATAACTGAAAAAAATGATTTTTTAAAGAGTCATTATGGCTGTATATTATTGACATAAGCATGGACAAATGCTTATGTCAATAATATACCCATTTAATATATAAAGAAATCCATAAATAGAACCCTAATAAAATGTGAACTCAAAGCAAACATTTCAGAGAATGTTTTTATCTCCTCAGGATAGGAAAGTATTAATAAATAAAATGCAAAAATGTGAAATATTAAAAATATATTGATAAATTCAACTATGCTATATTTAGGAGAAATTATATGCAGCAGAAATATATCTAAAGAATTAATACATAGACTATATAAAGTGGTATAAATACAGTAGAAACTGTGCTAAAAAGTTTAACTGGTAATTCACTGAAAAAAGAGCCACAATCTTATGAAAGAACAACCAAATTGATTAGTAATCAGAGATTTAAACTTTAAACCACAAGTCACACGCTCTAAATTGGAAAAAAAGTAATATTCAAAGTTTAATATCAAGTTCTTGTGAGATGATAGGTCTAGAGGGACATTTATACACTGTTGATGGGAATGTCAATCTGTACAATTGATTTAGAACTTTCTCTCATCCCCAATCCCCAAGCCATTTTTTGATGTTGATTTGGTCATTTACAAAAGAAAGATTGCTGATCGATTAAATAGGACTCTTACAGAGTAATTTCAGGAAGAAATTGCAAGAAAAGGGAAAAGGTTTTTAAAAATAACAGGTTTTTTTAAACAATCTGTTGTAAATATTCATTAATTAACTGAAAATTGATGAGTGAAACTCAAAATTGATATGTGGCCCAGATAAATGAGTTATAGTTGAAGCCTGAGAATAATGTCAAATTGATAAAAAGGACATAATATGAAAAACCAAGACAATCATGGATAGTTCCCTGAAAATAAGTATTGTTGTCAGTGGAAAGATAGGTGAAAGGGAACACCAGTAAGGAGGGAAGTGAAATAAAATGGATAATCAGAGAATGATGGGTCTCAGAGGCAAGAGAAGAATCTTTAAGGAAGATGAGGACTTCTTCCTTAAGTGAAGAAGGACTCCATCCCCAGTGAAGATGCAATTTGAAAGATAAATGTAAACTAATTTTTTTATAAAGAATTCTGTATTAAATTAGATTTAGAAAATCATCTTTTATGTTTTTTTCATATAGGTTCATATTAAAACTGTAACTATTATATTTATCCCTATCATTATTTTCTTCATGACAAGACACAAGAACTTATGCATTAAATCATGGGTATAAGAAAGCTTTCCAACCACCATTTCTGCATTTTTTGAAATTAAATATCACCATATTTGAAAAACTCTTTAACTTTTGACAGTCCCACTTTGTTCTTTACATTACATTATTAGGTTAAATATTCATATATTTACATAAAATAAAGATTTTAAGTCACTGATTGGTTTTACTTGCAATTTGGTTAGCTATAGGCCTATAAAGTAGCAATTTTCAAACAGATACTTATGTAGGACAGAGTGCCAAATTTAACATTTTATAGTTAGATATGTATTTACATATTACCATCTATATTTATCGTGTGAATTGCTAGCTAAATTGAGTACTAGCGCTGTACATTTAAAAAACTGATGTGAAAGACACTATTTCAATAACTGACTACCTAGTTACTTGTTGCTGACTTTTTATCCCTTTTTCTAAACATTTAAAATAACTTTGCTTAAATTAATTGACCTTGTTTCCCTCAAACACATACCCTCTATATATAGTTATACCTGGAAACATTATCTCATGTTGATCAGACAGAATAAAGATCACATCTTTTCTACTATATTAAGTAATTTATAAACATATATCATACAGACGGAAAGAAAATTGAGGCAAAATAAAAATACAAATAACTCATTTTCTTTCAAATTCCTACATGACTTTCATTATTCATTTCCAATATGGAGAATTTTAAAGGATAATGCACAGTTGAATAGTAATCTATTATTCTTTCCCTGGAGAGATGTATCTGACTTCTAGGTTACTGTGGCATCAGAAAATTATTATTACTTTTAATCTTAGTAAAATTTTACTTTTAGAAAATGTGTATCAACAGTTATTTTTTCCCAATCAACACTTTTACGCTGGAGAAATATATGTAATACTCAAAATTACACCATATGAACAAATTCCAGTATCTTGTATGCTATCTTCAGATGACACTGTTCACATTAGAATCTTAGACTTTTAGGATATATAGATATATAGATATATATATATATATACATATCTATATTTAGAAATATAGATATGGATATATAGATAGATATATCTATATGTATTGATATATATTTAGACATACATATATAGATATATGTATCTATAGTTATATCTTATATCTATATTTATACATCTATATGTATATATCTACATATCATTTAGGACAAGTCACTTATCCTCTCTGGGGTCCAAGTTTCTTAGTCTCTAGAAAAATACTGAATATATATATATACACACTCAGACTAAGAAACTTGGACCCCAGAGAGGATAAGTGACTTGTCCTAAATGATGCCATTATCTAACACACTATCTTCCATAAATAACTGTTTCAATTAAAACACAAATGTGAATCCTTGTGAAACAAGAATTAACTTACACAAATATATCAGAATTTAAAACTTTAAAAAGTCAACGTGGAATAAAACAAAAAAGCAACAAACATCTTGGATCTCTCTAGGTTTTTAATATAGTTACATGTGATTTCTTTGGAATGAACATTGCTTTCAAACTTATATCAAGTGACTTTCCCTAGTGCTATTTTAAATTTATCAATGAATTAAGAATTTATTTCTCCAAATCATTTACAAGATTTAATATTCTTTATGCATATCCTATTATTGCACTGGATATTGGACATTAATCAACACCAATGAATTTATAACGTCAAGTAATGACTACATGATCCCAATGTTAAAGAAAAGACTTTGTTTCAAAGTAATTTCTGCTAAGTGTAATAATAGGTTTGCCTTATAGGCAGTACAAAAGAAAGTTAATTGATCATTGGAACACAGGAGATGACACTAATTCATCACCTAATCGCTATATTTATGCCAAAATGATGTCAATATACCTATTCAATTAGGTTATCCCAAAAATGTTTGTGATTACTTCATTGAGAATCCCAGTGGGGTCCATCCCTAATCCTCCAACCAGAGAGAATAGAAATTAATGTTTTGACTTATTATATGACAAACTCAGAAATAACTCTTCTCCCGATGCCATATCTGCTATAATCTGTCTAAATGTAGGCACAGAAAATGAAAAAAGGCCCCTATTTGTGTCTTAGTATTAATTGAGAGATAATTGATACTGAAATGTTTGCAAAGTTCTTTTACCCACAGTAGAAAGAATTGTATATTTGCAAAAATTTAAATAGAGAAGGGTGTACCAAAATAGATAAGAGTATGTATTCTCTTGTCTGGGTTTAAATCCCAGGTTCCCATTATGTTAGATGCAAGATATTAGAAAAGTTTTTGCTTCTGTTTCCTCATCTATTAAAGAAGAATAATAAAAATCCCTATATCAGAAAATATTTTGAATTTTGAATAACACAATTATTTTAAAGGACTTAGAATATTTCTGGCATATATGTTGTGATCAATAAGTTACTGTAATTATTATATGCATCAAATCTGTGAGTACTCCTGGTTTTTAAATGTTCTTTTTTGCAAAAACATATTAATTTATTAACTGATCAGAACTATTGAATACATACATGTCACATACAGTACTAGACACGCGTGCCTGTCAGCATTGTCTTGCTACATCTGTTATCAGGTCAGAAAAATATGGCAGAGGATAGCAAGACTGAATTATCTTATTTGAAGTGATGAAGGGAAGGAATTAGAATAAATAGTGTATTACTGATACACCAGACTTTGGAGTAGGTTCTTTACTTGCATCATGTTATTTTTTTCCTCACCAAAAAACAGTTTTTACAAATGAAGAAATGAATCCAGAAAATTGAATTAAATTCTATCTCTAAATCTAAGAATATCGTCAAAATGTGTACCTTAATTTTCTAAATCTAAATAACTTTTGTTACATTTGTTTTTCCCCTATTTTTAACTCTCATTCTGATAATAAATGTTAATAACTCCATAAAATTATCCAACAAAGTTTTGGAAATTTTCCTATATTATAGAACAGGGACGGGTTCATAGAAAATTCTGTATAAATATTTGATTATACTATTAAAATATTTCATTTTTATTTTCTGACTTTTCACTTTCTCTTAACGGTATAGAGGTCTTTTATTTTTTTACACTTATCGTGCCATGAAATCCTAGGGAATGGGTTCCACTAGCTCAGGCTCCTTTCCGTTGATTCTCACAGAGTGTGCTTCTCTGGGTACAGCAGGCTGGCGCTTCAGCTGAACCCAGGAACTCTTTGACTTCCTTCTATTTTTTTATGATTTTCCTTCACATGTTTAGGAAACTATTTCGGCTCTTAGAGTGCTTAGTATGCTCAATATGTACATTAATTCTCTTGGCAAGAATCTGTCCTTGTTTGTTTACAACAGTGCCGACCACATGATGGATAACACTGTAAACTCTTCCAGTTTTGCCATGGTAACGTGTGTGGGGCATTCCTCTTTGAACAATGCCCATTCCCTTGATGTCTACAGTATCACCTTTCTTGTAGATTCACATGTATGTGGCCAAAGGAACAACTCCATGTTTTCTGAAAGGCCTACAGAACACAGAGTGGGGACCTCTCCTCCTTCCCTCTGTGTTGATCATTTGATGAATAACTGGAAGATGGAGATTCTGGCCGAAAAGGCTGACTTCTTACTTTTAATAAAGATACAAATTGAAGATTAAGATTAATCTTCAATAAAGTTATTTTAAAATCTTTCAATCCAAAAGTTAAGGTGCAAATCAACAGCATATGTATTAATATTGTGTTGTGCGTAATTTGGCTCTAATTCTAAACCGTTGCTTTACAGATTTTCTTTGTATTATATGCAGAAAGAGACTAGCCTATAATTAGCAATTATCTTAGGTTTGTTAAACATTGCTTTTTGTTGCTGTGATCCTTAATTTTATAGTCTGAATATCGTTCATACTCAGAGAAAACCAGTCAGTTTATAAAGTATCATATTGGGATGATTTGCCTTTCCTAAAATTTCCATGATAAGCCACATTTTGTAAAGATATATTTAAAATGCAGCAGTTTTACACTTGAATTTACTATTTGACAGCTGTTGGAATATACTACTATAATCATCCTGCACATAGCCTATGGAAGCTTTTATAGGGACCATCATAGCCTCAATTTTGATATCACGGCTGCATCCCAGGAATTGGTGACTGGTATCACTTGCACTGCAATTCTATTTAATGATGGCTCCTACCCCACGGCAATATAAAAAGTGTCCTTCTACCATTAATCTGTAAATGTCTAGTACCGAGTTCAAATTGATCAAACAGTAAGTATGCCAATTCTCCAAGGACCTGCTTGGTAACAGCCACTGTCATTGCCACTTACTATGCAATTAGATGAAATAATGTGTGGGTAGTGTAATTCAGATTATTTTAATATGTATAATAATGATGAATAACTCTAGTTATTGTAGCATTACCTGCACTGACTAACAGTACATAATGAGTTCAATGGATAAAAACCACCTCTCCAGTTGTGATGTGAAGACATGGTCTTAGATTTCATCTTTCTTAATAAATGGAATCAAGTAGGTTAATATTTAACCAAATTGTTGAAATTTCATGCACAAATAATTTGGGCTCAACTAATCAGGTTTATGAGCATAGGTGACATAAGCTCCCATAACTTCATTCAGTGTAATTCAAAATCGTATCCTGTGAATACAGAGTCCCATTGAGATCCCTTCAGATCTTAGATTTCAACGGGCCTGATGCTGCCCTCTGGAGGACGTCAAGGAATGTCTGAAGACGTTTTTGATTGTTACATCTTGGGGGTGGTACTGGCATCCGGTGAATAGAGGTGGGGATGCTCCTAAACACCCTGTAATGCACAAGACAAACCCCCAGGCCCCTTCCAACTAAGAATTATCTGGCCCAACATGTCAATAATGCTGAAGGTGATGATCTTAGCTTTAGATAACAGAAACTTGAATTTCAACTAATGCCCTTCAGTGGAATATAGTTAAGGTAGTGTAAAGCTGTTTTCTGGTCTCTACTGTCATTACATATAAATGTTTATGCAATGAAAATTAAAATAATAGAAATGTAGAAAGGCACATAAGTGTAGAATATAAGTATACACCTGAGGAAATGAGGTTTAACCACTTTTCTACTGGAGTTAATTGCAGGTAGAGGCATTCAAAGATGAGACCACCAGTAAAAATATACCTAAATACTCATAATGTAAATATATGTGTGAAGCCCTAAGAAGTTGAGTGTATGCCATTTGACAGTGATGTCAATAATTTTGAATATGCCTCTCTGTATTGGTTTTATAACAAAAAGGTACCATTTTGATAATTAATTTTGCACATATATTTTTTGCAAATAGGAAATTTTAATGAAAGTGATCCAAGTGTCTGATTTCAGATTCACAATTAATTAATTACTCAATCTATATTTGCTGAGTGTGACCTAAGAGCCCATCACTGTTCTTTCTTTACTCTAAAAGCCTGTGGTAACTACAAGGAACCCAGTTCACTTAAAGATATAAGAGAAGCACTTGAGGAGAATTCCTCTAAGTCCTGCTGGGTTGCCAGAGGCTATATTTTTTAACATTTTATGTGCCTGAGAATCACTTCAGGGTCCTTTTTTACTTTTTCCTAGGCCTGAGCACCGAAGAGTCTAATTTAGCAGATATGGAGTAGGATCCACAGTAGGCATTTTTAAACAAACTGCTCTGGTGATTTCATGCAGATGATTTCAGACCATAGTTTCAGAAACATTGCCTTAAATATGTAGTTACTGAGTACAACTCTTAAGTCCACAGGGATACAATTTGGGAAAAGGAGAATAGAAAGGCTTAGACATAGAGTCAACAAAGTTTAAAGACTGTAAACAATAAATATTGTTAATTTATAATAATAATTCACTGATTCAACAAGTATTTATTGAAAGCCAATTATCTGCCAGGAATGGTGTAAGCACTGGGGATGTAGTTATGAATAAAACAGAAAATAATCTGTCCTGATGGAGCTTACATTTCAGTGGAAGGAGACAGACAATGAATTACTAACGTAAGGCAGAAACAATAGTTGTCTTCAGATGTGTGGTCTAGGGTGATTTATTAGTAAGCGCTGAATGAAATTATAAATGTAAAAATTTCTGTCCTTTGGAATATGTTCCTTCTCCATAGACCCATAATTCTACCAGTCATTTTTTTAAAAGTGTTAATTGATACCAAATTAATAGGCCAATGTTTTACTTCAAAGTAATACTGTATCTCATATTCTAAATGATGTGGTTGCTACCTGTAACACAGTAACTGGAATTAATAATCTTGAAAAATACTTCTGTCATGTTTTGTTTTTCCATTTATGAAGAAATGCTGCATACATTTTATTTTGGCTGTCTTTATACCTAAGTGTTAAACTTGCATACATCGTCATAAATATATATATACTTTTTGTGTGGCATAACTTAAAAAAAAAGTTTGAAAGTTCTCTGTTTGAATAACAATGCAATTATAATGTGTGTGTGTATTTTTTTCTTTTTTTGATTCTACAACTATCTTGAACTCTAAATTTGGAGAGATTTTAAATGTATTTTAGCGAATAGAACAAAAAAATAGAAAGTGTTTGAAAAACTCTAGAAGGTAATGTTTAAATCTACTTATTTATTGCAAACTTTTTGTAACTTTATTATGTGGTTGTGAATAGTGATTTTTCAAGACATGCTAAAATACACAATGTTACCTAAACTTATTCAATTATGGATTCCTTTTCACATAGTTTATAAAAGGAACATATGCCCTGAAAGAGTGATTAAGAATAGAGAACAATGAAAAAAACAATTTGAGAACTTGACAAGCCAAATTTAAAAATCTCTCAGCCAAACCCTCTTTCACACACACACACACACACACACACACACACATACACATTATATGTATGTTTTATATATATATACACATAGTTATAACATATATATATATAGTTATATATATAACTACATGGACTGCATTTCATTGGGAATGAAATGTTAATCAAAACAACTCCCTTTCTACATTGACTTGAAATTTACTGATTTTAGTGCTTGCATTTCAGCCTCAAGAAGTTATTTTCAGATTGATCCCTAATCATTAAGTGACTCTCCTCTCCCTAGAGATCAGAACAGAATGTAGTCCTGACTCTCAAAGCACTAGAAAGAACAGTATCAAAGAAAAGAATATAGTCAAAGGAAGGGGTAGTCAGGATAGAGAATGCCAAGTCTTTTGTTGGCACATCTGTAATTACTGGCAAGTTTTTGTAGAATATATGGAGAGAGAACACATCTAAGGAAATTAATTGCTACAGTAACATGCACAAAGATACTCTTGAGCATACACACTGGTAAAGATGGAGAGGAATCTTAAAATGAAAATAAAGTGTTGAAACAAACACAATAATTCTATAATAATTCTACTACTTATAGGTTATGATTTAAAAATATGAGTCATATGGAATACCCATTAAATCTAGAACTGTGTGTATTTTACATGCTGACTTGTAGGAAAGATTTCAAGTAATTACTAATTTTAAATCATTTTAATTTGTAAACTCATTATTTTATGTTGCAGGTTATTTTTTTGTTTTTGTTTTTGTTTTTCAGTAGTGGCAAATAATAAAACTCAGTTATTGCTCATTTGATGGGTTCGGTTCTATCAGTTTACAAAGCATCTTATGTTCATAATGTTTAATTCCTTCATTTATTCATTTCACAAATATTACATGTTTATTGTGCTCCTACTATGTGCTTATCTAGGGATTATCTAGTTCTTGCAATTAAGACACTGATGTCCAGAGTTAGCAAAGCAAGGTTAACTACACCTTCCAGAACACTGTTTCAGTGAAACTGTGTTCTGCTTAAGCATGCAAGAGAGCGGGCATGAATAAAATATCAGTCAATTACTTATGGCTAAGTCACCTCAGGCCCCATGAATAGTTTACATTTACTGCATAAAATGATAACAAATTTAGTTATTTGGTTACTTTCTCAGTTACTTAGAAGTAGTACCTAGTTTCCCCAAAAATAATACCTAGCTGGACCATTAGCTCTAATGCATCTTTTGGAGCAAAAATTAATATAAGACCCGGTATTATATGATATTATATTATTATATTATATTATATTACATTAAAGACCCAGTCTTATATTATATTAAGACTGGGTCTTATATTAATTTTTGCTCCAAAAGATGCATTAGAGTTGATGGTCCAGCTAGGTCTTATTTTTGGGGAAACACGGAACTATGTAGGTATATGTTTGTCACATATTCACACATACAGGGAAGTAATCACTACAGAATGATAACTGATGAGAGAAAATAGCAAATCAAAAAAGCCAAGAATCCCTTATATCATATTAGTGCTGCTTTAGAAAATTAATATTATAGATTAATATTATAAATACTTATGATAGAGATACCAAGAACATGCTAGCTGCTTATTCTGTTATGACTATTCAAACATCTCCTTCCTGGTGGGAAATCCATGGTACTAGGTCACTAAATTAGAGTCTCATAAGACTGGGCAAATTACAAAGAAAACTTCTCTCTATATATGCCATGAGTGCTGCCTAAAATTTAGGGAATATGCAGACCAATGTTTCAAGGAATGTAATCATAAGCCAGAGAAAGAAGTGAAAGCTGACATGAAAAAAAATCCCCAAATGTAGTAGAAAATGAAGTCATAGATGTATAGAAACATATTTTTTAAGTTGTGTTATAAAATGAATTAGGGTTCTAGCTCTGTGAAATGTACTGATATTAATATGTTTTTCCTGGGTAAATAAATATGTTTTACCACTTTTTTTTTTCCTGTATGCACAGGGAAGAAAGAAAGAGAAAATAATGGGGGTAATGTAATATAGTGATTCTCAAACTTTGGCTGCATCAGAATTACCCGGTGGGATTGTTAAACTACTAGTTTCTTCCCCCAAAGTTTCTGATTCTATAGGCCTGAGGCAGTGCCTGATAATTTTAATTTGTAACTTAAGAACATTTGTCCTTTTAAATTTTAACTTCTAACAAGTCCGTAGTCCATGCTAATGTTTCTGGACACAGAGAATCTCTGAAAAAAAAAAAATCATGGCATATTTTCACAAATTTCTAGGGATGCTAATGGAAACGTTTTGAAAAAAAAATTCTCTTTTCACTGCTGCTGCTACTAGACATTGTAAAAAGTCAGAGTAATGACTTTAAGGATGAACAAGACGTTTTAAGTCACCTCAAAAAAATAAATATGTTCTTTCTGCATGGTTGGAATCATTTTTTTTTTTTTTTAAGGAAACTGTAAGATTAGGATTGGGAATTCAGTTGACCACAGAAATTCATATATATATTTGCATGGAGTTCACACACATGAAACTGGTTATTTATGTTGTCACTAATAACATGTTACAGCAATAACAAAATACATATATTATAAGATGTCTTGTCCAGAGTTTAGAATTGGAATGCAAAGGAATGATAGAATGTTCTACATAGGTTTAGGGATCCAAAAGTCTCACGATGCCAGATTTTTTTTTCTTTCTTCCTTTTTTTTTTTTTTTTTTTTTTCATGATGAGCATGGTGAAAGAAGAGGAGGAGGGAGGAAGAGACTTGTTTCTTTGCTAAACATTGTCAGGTCTAGAGGGCATAAAAGATTCCATATGTTGTAAGAAGCAGGTACATGTTTGTTAGGTGTCCAATAGCAGCTTGGATGGCACAGCAAGCTGATAAACCTCAGATCTTTTGGACAGAGCAAGGAGAATACAAGATAGCAGTGTCGTGAAAGTTCAGAAAATGCCTACTTCCCTATTCCCTCCCTACGGTCCATTCTTTCTGCTAATTAATTCATGGCTTTTTCCCCTCATTCTTTTCTTAATTTTATTCCCCAAACCTTGGTTTCAAATCTTGTGGAATTTAAAGTACTACTAGGCAAAAAACCAATGGCAAATCATCCCCAATTGTTCGATATGAAGGTTTCACAGTGTAAAGAATGGTAATTTGAAATACTAATAGAAAATGATAAAGAAATTATAGGCCAACTGTAATTTGTGACCTAAGATTCATATTCACCACACCAATTTGTGTGTGTAGCTAGAGCAGGGCTATTTTAAAATTATTCTGATTAGGAATAAAATTTCTCAATAGTACGTGAGTAAAAATATTAACATAATTCAATCTTTAACAGTTTTTTAAAGTCTCTACTGTGACTTTTCATGGCTTCTAGTCCCATCCTAATTGTCATAACTTTGATGAATCTGTATATGAGCCTATGAAAATAGATGAGTGGTTATGAGATGTGAACAAGAATCCTACTATATATAAAAGCCACAGTTCATTTATAGATCACCCTCCCACAGTAATTTTTCATCCCTCAACAATTTTAACATCCATTCATTTGGAAAAATGGAGGTCACCTAATATGAAGCAGACATTATGGCTATATCAGAAAATGTTCCACTAACTTGGATTAAGAACTAAACCTTTTAAAACTATTGATCCATAATGAAATCATACTTGCATAAACATATTATCACTCAAAACTCAGAAGTGAAACTAGAAAATAACTTAAACTTTTTCAGGATAATTAAACTTGACTAAATCTCAATTTAATTTAACCTGTTAGAATATTATCAGAAACTAATAATCTTTACACTGTTTCAGTTCCATTAGTTTCAGTGTTTATATAGTCTTACACGTCAATGGGAAAATTAATTTATAGCTTCCTGTTTGTACATTATTATCCATTTATTATATGATAGAATATTTTGTACAATAATTTACTTACACTGTTATTTATAATAAATAAAACTTGGAAATAAGCCAAATGAAAAATAAATGACTGCACAAACCTATAATGAAATATCACAGAGCAATAAAATTTATATTTAGAATTAGGGTTATAGATAGTTTCTTCTTATCTTTATTTACTTATTTATAAATAAATTATTTATTTATTTACTTGTCTGCATTTGCCATATTTTCTGCACTCACAAAAATTATAAAATTATAAATTATTTTCTTATCAACACATTTTTACACTTATTTTTTATATTATTACATTAATCAGTTTACTCATTGTAAAGGTCATTCATTAGACAACTGCATAAAGTTCATTTGAGGTTCAGATCTACACTTGTATGTAGATAGAATGTCATTATAATTAATGATAACATTTCCAAGAAACACTCTATTCTTTATGAGAAAACAGTGAAATAATTACAAAAAATATTTTAGCATAGTGACAGGATAGTTGGAATTCTTACTCACAAACTGTTTCTCTTGCCAAGTTAGGCAATGTTCCAAAATCATAATGCTTCCAAATTGTATGATGTTATTATAAAATTTTCATTTAACAGAGCCATAATGAATTTATCAAACTAAGTTGATTTATAAAGATTTCTTAAATTACAACCATACAAGAGTTCCTGAACTGGTATGACCAAGCAATGATAGATGTTTCTGGGACATAGTTTAAGAATGGATCTGGTAACTGAGATTGTATAGACTCAGATTCCAATTTTTATCTGGCAAATCAATTCTCCCTCATTTGAAAACTAAAGTCAAATGTTCCATATTTGTTATAGTATCCAGTACCTTTCTAAAGCATCTGATTGATCCCATTACAGGGCATTAAGCCAAATAAGTCACTCATGTGAGGTTGCCTTTTGCCTCTACATGTAGTCAAGGGAAGATTTTTAGCAACATTTTCCTCTTTGATAACTCTATATGCATGATCCCACCTGTATAGATGTGTAATATGATTTATTCCACTTTCCAAAGATTTAGTACTCTATTTTCCCTATTACATATGAGTATATAATTCCTTCAATTAAATTACTTTAGAGAACAATATTGCCAACTTATAGAATAGTTATTACTTCATAAATTATATGACAAAGAATGTACAACCTTGATATGATTATTCTACCATATAGTTCTGTTATTTATATAATGTACCAACTTAGAAAAAAAATGTATCAGGAACAACATGACAATTTAGAACATTTATATATGTATGTATGTATGTATGTATGTATGTATTTATTTATTTATTTTAATTAAAATTTACTGGGGGTGCAGTTGTTAGTAAAACTACATAGGTTTCAATTGTGCAATTCTATAATACATCATCTATTATCACATTGTATGTTTACCACCTAGAGTTAGTTTTCCTTCCATTACCATATATTTGACCCTCTTTATCCTCTTCTCTATCCCCCCTCCACTCTTACCCTCTGATAACCACTAAACTATTTTCTGTGTCTATAAGTATTTGTTTCTTTATTTGTTTGTCTTGTTCCTTTGTTGCTTTCAATTTTATATCACACATTATCCGTGAAGTCTAGATTTTTTCTGTCTGACTTACTTCACTTAGCATAATAATCTGAACATCCACCCATGTTGTCGCAAATGGTTATATTTCATCTTTTCTTACGGCAGAATAGTATTCCATTGTGTATATATATAACATCTTCCTTACCCAATCATCTATTGAAGGACACTTTGGTTGTTTCCATGTCTTGTCCATTGTAAACGAAGCTTCAATGAACATTGGGGCATTTATCTTTATGGATAAATGTTTTCAGATTTTTTGGGTAGATACCCAGGAGAGGGATTGCTGGGTCATATGGTAATTCTATTCGTAATTTTTTGAAAAACCTCCACACTGCCGTCCATAGCAGCTGCACAATCTGAATTCCCACCAACAGTGTATGAGGGTTCCTTTTTCTCCACAGCTTCTCCAACAGTTGTTACTATTTGTCATGTTGATGACCGACATTCTAACAGGTATGAAGTGTTATCTCATTGTGGTTTTTATTTGTATTTCTCTGATGATTAAAAATGTTGGTGGCATTATTTTATTGACTTCTTCTTGGCCTTTGTTCTATGGATAGCATTGCCGGAGGTAAAAGAAGATCAACTGTTATTTTTGCTTACAAAGATTGGCCCTATAATTTTTACATGAAATAATTTTAAAAAGTAAATAATCTTTATAGATGTACATTCATTTTTAAATTCTGATAAAGTAGCTGGCACATATTTGGCACTCTGCAATGTCCATTAAGTGATGAATTGAATCAATTGAATTGTTCATTAAGTTAGGAATAGAAGCCTCAATTGTGAATAGATCTACATCTTGCAAAAATAGCATCAGTCACAAATGATAAAACACTGAAAACTACTCCACAATCATATAATAATCCCACTCATGTCAATGGGACATAAAAAAGGAACACGTAACTGCATAGAAGATAACATAGTTACTAAACTTACGGACCTTGGGTTCAAAGAGCATTTTATGAATTTGACTCCAAGGCAAGGGAAGTAAAAGGAAAAAATAATTGAATGGGACTATATCAAACTAAAAACCTTTCTGCACAAAGAAACTATTGACAAAATAAAGAGGCAACCAACTGAATGGGAGAAGATTTTTGCAAACGGCTCCTCTGATAAGGGACTAATATCAAAAATATATAAGGAACTCACTCATACAACTCAAAAACATAAAAACAAACAATCTAATTAAAAAATGGACAGAGAACCCGAACAGACATTTCTCCAAAGAGGACATACAAATGGTGAATACAAATATAAGAAAATGCTCAAATGCAAATAAGAACCACAATGACATATCACCTCACCCCAATGAGAAAGCTATCAATGAGACAAATAGTAGTAGCAAGAGTTGGAGAAGCTGTGGAGAAAAAGGAACTGTTATACACTGTTGGTGGGAATACAGATTGGTGCTGCTGCTATAGAAGGCAGTATAGAGGTTCCTCAAAAATTACGAATAGAATTTCCATAGGACCCAGCAATCCCTCTCCTGGGTTTCTACCCAAAATATCTGAAAACATTTATCCATAAAGACATATGTGCTCCAATGTTCACTACAGCTTTATTTACAGTGGCCAAGACATGGAAACAACCAAAGTGTCCTTCGATATCCATTCGATAGATGAATGGATAAAGAAGTTGTGGTATATGTACATAATAGAATACGATTCTGCCATAAGAAAAGATGAAACAGTAGCATTTGGGATGACATGGTTGATTTTGAAATTAAAATGCTAAGCAAAATAAGTCAGACAGAAAAAGTAGAGAACCATATGATTACACTGATATGTGGTATATAAAACTGCAAACAACAACAGAAAAGAAACAAGACAAACAAATGAAGAAACAAAAACTCGTAGACATAGACAATAGTTAGTGGTTACCAGAGGGGTAACGGGGAGGGGGTTTCTAGAAGAGGGTAAACGGGGTCAAACACTTGGTAATGGAAGGTGAACTGACTCTGGGTGGTGAACACACAATGTGATATATAGATGATGTATTATAGAATTGTACACCTGAAACCTATGTAACTTTACTAACAATTGTCACCCCAATGAACTTTAATTTAACATAAAGAAATTAAAAATGTACATAGCATGAAAAAAATAAAAAAAGGAACACAAAAAATATGAAAAAAGAGTAGCTACATATTGTTTCTAATATTGCAGGGTGTTATTATGTCCTAAGGAAGAAAACATGTTGAAAATTGTTGGAAATTACAAATAATTTCATGGAACCACTCTACAACGAGAAATGTACAGGTAAAGAAAAACACTTTCCTATATAAGGATTAGCCAATTGGAAAATATTGTGATAAAAGACACCATAAAATATATTAATACAGAAATGAACTCAAAAAACATAGAAATTATATAGAAAATATATGGAAAGTTAAAAGATGTCTTACAAATATAATAGAACATTAGAACAAGAAGTGGCAATATTTTTATACGGAGAAATAATAGTCTAAATGGCAATTGTCTACAAATATAATGTTACTCTTTTGAGAATTCCAAATGGCTTGAGACACCAGTTATATTTGAATAAGAGCAAGGGAAATTTGATAGTGAATTTAAAGTTCATCTGGAAAAATAAACAGATAAAAATGATAATAAAATATTTTTTTAAAAATAGTGAGAAGTTTCTAAGATTGCATGATAGGTTTGAAGACCAGTATAATAATTCCTTTCATTCTATATGCAAAACGTTTTACCTTATGACTTTGTTACAATCATGCAGCAAATAAAGAAAATTATAAATCATCAATACAGAAATGGAATATGAAATAAAATTATAAAGTAAATTCATATCCAAACAATGAAATATTTTAATTTATTGCATTCGTAAAGTATAAATATAATGAAACTCCCTTGTGTTGGCAAGATTTTGGAATAGACATTCCAATACAATGTTGATAGGAGTATATGTTTTTTTAAATCTTTCTGGAAAACAGGGCTTCTATATATATTTAGAGTTTTAAAAAGGCACTCAATTTTTATTAAGCAGTTGCAGTTCTAGTAATGGATTTTAAGGAAAATAATTAGAGCTGTAAATAAAAAGATGTACATATAAGTATGTCATAGCAGCATTATGCTTCATACAGATAATTTGGAAATAATCTGAATGTCACTAAGGATCATTATAGTGGAAAGCTATCATGCCATTAAATGACACAATAACATAGCATATTACGATCTAGGTCAATATTCACAATAATTGCCAAATAAAAATATTCACAATAATGGCCAAGTAAAAAGAGTATATTCAGCAGGTATTGCTATTTAATGTGTTTAGTATTGATAGAAAAAGATCAGAAGAACATAAACCACATTACATCAGCAGTGTGATTATGCATAGTTTTAAGTTTAGTAGTAGTAGTAACATTGTTAATAACTGACATTTCTAAAGGACATACTACATGCAAGGCATTAAACTAAGCATTTTTATGGATCATGTCACTTAATAATCCTCACACAAATTCCCTGAGAAAGATGCTATTTTTAGCTCTATTTTACCAATGAGGAGATTAAGGCTTGGAGAAGGCTTTATCTCAAAATCGTAGATATAGTAAGCAGTTGAACCAGAATTTGGGTCTAATCTCAGATTTCTTTTCTGCTATTCGTGTATATGCATGTATGTGTGTGTGTGTGGGTGGGGGCATGATTCTAATATTTGAAAATGTTACTAAAAATAAAGCCAAAATATGTTATTAAAAAGGAAACAAAGCAAGGAGCCCTCCAGTCTTCATTGTTTTTGTTTTTTAACTATCTGATGAAACCTTTGTATATACTGCTACATACCCTTTTGAGATAGAGAACCAAAAACTATGCCTCTTGATATTTGTAAATGATATGATTTTATTATCTCAAACAAGGTGACCTTCACAGACAACTAAGTTTAATTGAGATGTTTGACATCTAGTATCAGTCATCTAAAAACATCCAAACAATATTTCCAAAAGGAAAGAATAGGAAAGGAAAATACTGGAGAGGAAAATAAGGGGTGAAAAAAGGGAACACCCCAGGGTGGTCAAAAAAGAAGAAAGAAAAGTAAGAAGAAGCAGAAAGAAAAAAAAACTGGTGTTCTCCAATATTTAAATTATTCAACAAAGTTAACTCAGTGATTTGGGAATTTTCAACATTATTGTCAACAATGATGAGGAAATTGTGGACAAATGTGGACACTCAGTTACAGAGAATGCCTTTTGGGCACAGTGAATATTTCATCTGGATTTTTTTTTCAGATTAAAAGTCTATTGACCAATAAATAACTGTGGCGTTTCTAGTGCTTATTTAACTCTGCACTGGAATAGTTTGAAACTATTTCTTTTTCTAAGAGTGTCATGTCCATTACATAAAGTCCCCTTTTGCTCTCACTCCAGAGGCCAAGGTCCAGTCACTCTCTATCACTGGGATTAATGAATCTTAATTCTAGTTCAATTGTCTCCTAAAACATCAGAGTCCAAACTTTATTCAAGAAAATCTGCTAGCATTCCAGACATTTGCTGTCTTCAGTTAACTACCCTTGCATGATATATTCAAAATTCAGTAGAGATAAGCCCTATTAAGTGAATATAATTCAAAGAAAAATAAACCTAACCAACTTTTCAAATATTTTTAAATATTCTTAGATCTAACCGGATCTGGATAAAGTGATGTATTCAGATTATATTGTATTGATGACTACTATAAGAATAGCTCTGCCTATTGTAAGGACATCGTCAAGAACAATTTTCACTATTACTCCAGAGCAATTTGTGACATATTCAAGAATAGTTGAATAGACATTCAGTTTTCCTGGGAACTTCTTGTTTATTATGTTCTTAATCTTGAGACTACTCAAATATGTAACTGATAATATGTTTTTCTTTTTCTCAGCACTAGAAAACTAACAAATTTGTCGGTCATGTGTAGGTCACGAATATGTACTTGTGAGAATAAAGCACATACCTTTAGTCTTATGTTTGATTACTTTTATCTGAATTTTTATGTTTTATTTTGTTTATTTTTCATTCTTGTTTTACCACGCTTTTAATCTTGCTTGAGATTCATTTGTTATGTATTCTCTTCACCTTCCTAATTTATTTTTTTCTGGAAGACCATACAAGATAATTAAACAATGAATGAATGAATGAATGAATGAATCACTTTCCTAGACCATTAAAGGTGAGTGTGAATGTCTTTTTATTAGTATCTGAGATCAGTTTAAGTGTAACTACCAATATAATTTGGTTTGCTTTACTTCCAAAAAACATTGAGTACTTTTGTGCTTAAAATAAAAACATGCGTCAGAAAAGCATCTGCTAATTTCACCCTGACATCCCAACTGACTTTGTAAGTGCCTCTAGATCAGACATTATACAAGGTACAGGTCGTAGACATGGCAAACTGAGTAGTTGCTCAGAATTGTTGACGATGATGGCTCTTATAGACATAATGGTACCTATGTCAGTTCCGTCCATTTAACACGTGATTATCTAGTAGACACAAGGACTCTATAGGTAAGATATAAAATCTAATTATGACCTGGATCATGCACTCTAGGATGATCTAAGTATAATGGAAGAGGCATACTCACAAACAAATCATTTCAATCATGTAATAGGCACACTGGTAGAGGTATGTGTATATACAAGGAGTTATGGGTGAAATTACATACTAGAACTTAACAAAAGTAATAAGCTCTGCAATGCCTGTGAATAGTCAATAATTGTTTATTGAGCGTGTCTTATGTGTGGATATAATGCTAAGTTCTAGGAATAGAGCACTAAGAAACACAGAATGCTATTTATGTTCACCTTCTGTTTTTACATGTGTTAGTTTTTCTTTCTTCCCTTTCTTAGATAATTCCTTATCTCATCTTTTATTACTATATAGACATATATATATATTTTCCCTATTGAAACAGTACAATTTATCCACATATGATAACAATTTAAATGTGTACCAGATCACAATATCATTTTACCCTCTCATTATGAATTAACTGTATTTTTTGTTTGTTTGTTAACTCTGACCAGGTACATTACACAGAACACAGAGTCAAGGAAGGCCACCTCTCATAAACAAAGAATATTAGTATTTGAGGAGAATTGAAAGATCATTCCAAAAGTTGTACCAGTATGCTCTTTGTACCAGTGTGCCAATCAGCACAAACCCAAAATTCAGATTTCCAGATAGAATGAACTTTTGGAAATGTTTTCCTTTCATTATTTTGTTTAGCTTTTTGTGTTTCAAATATGACATTAGGGAGATTCCTGTTGGGGATTGGTTATTGACTATAATAGAGCCATCACAAAAGCCGCTTAAGAGAAACTATAAATAATTCTTCCCTTGCTCTGAGTGAATGGCATATTTCCCTGGGTTTCAAAAGTCTTATCTAGGATAATTCAATTCATTTGTGAGAAAGCACTATAAAAAACTCTGTTTTTGTTATCCGAAATTAAATGTAGCCACGTGGACATGTGATAGAAAGAAGTCTTGAATGCCTGTTTTAAGGGGGAAAAAATTACTTGAAAATGACGTTCTTTAGGAGACCTTTTTCCACCACTCCTTCCCTGACTGACAAAACATCTTGCATTTTTGCTCCCATAAAGACCTTTAAAATCCATTCTATTAAAGAATCACATTATCATCACTTTATCTGTTCACGCTTTTATATTCCCATATCCTAGGCCCAAAACTGGCACAAAGAAGAAGCTCGCTTTCTGATAAACTGAACAGGGAAAGAACATAGGGCATTCCAGGAATTTAAGAGGCAAGCCAAGTTATTAGATCATAGGAGTAAGTACATATTGATTCTAGCTAATCCCTGATTTAGTACTAGGATATTTTGGCAATTACTAATTACAAAACTGAAATTATAAAACATTTGTATCCCAAAGTTAAAATAAGTCTGGGATTAAAAAGGAAAAGAAAGAATACGGTTACAGATGCCAAAAGCTCAATAATCACTGATGATCTGCTTTAAATTGATACGAAAAAATCTTTGATGTATTGTCATTGAGTTTTTACTCTGCTTCTTCCTAAATTCTCTCCATTAACTGTTAAAATAATAAAAACACAGCAAACAAGCAAAAATGAAAAAAAGCAAGTAACATATACTGCAGCTTTTTCCTATCTAAAGATGGAAGATATATTTTGTAGAAATTTGACATTGTCCCTAAAAGTAAGCAAATTCACCCCCAAAATTGAAATGTCAGATTTCACGATTAACTGCTAATTTGTTTGTTTGTTTGTTTGTTTGTTTTCTTCCAAAAAGGCTGCCATTAATTTTGCTATCACACTTTGCTATCTTCAGGGCCAGCATTATTGTGGTCTTGCCAGCAAAAAATAAAATAAAAATCTTTTCAATTCTATTAATAAAATATATTATTGTACAATGACCATTCCCTTTGGAGAAAAAATGCTTTCTAGGCTCTTTTAAGCATGAATATTTAACAATTAGAAGAACCATTGAATGAAAATTTGATTCCTTTATAAAAATCACAAAAATTATGTTGGGAAATTTTAATGGAAATATGCTATTCATAATCTGCAATTTACCTCTTGTTCTGAAATATCAGTATTTTTACAGCAAGATAATTTTTTTTCCATCAATGTGTAGGAGATGTATGTATGTGTGTGTGTGTATGTGTGTATATATATATATATATATATATATATATATATATATATATATATATATATATCAAACCATTTTGACACAAGTAACAAAGTGACCATTGAGGCCAGAAAGTTCATTTGCTCTACTTATGCTGACACTGTAGCATGAAAATGCTCTTATACTCAAAGTCTTGATAAATGTTTTCCTATTTTAGAAACATGAATCCTCCAAGGTGCCCCTGGAAGAAAGCCCTTCAAGCTTTCACGATTTTCCCTAAATGTTTAAAATCATGCTCTCCTTATGTGTCCTCAGTAAAATCATTGGCTTTTTGCCTGGAAGTAAAAGGTGTTTTACTCTTTTTTTTTTTTCCTTTGTTCCTTATTGGCTTCATGTTGTGACCTGCTTTTTTCCTAAAAATTGTGATGTAGTTTTATCATTTAAGGGATAAAAATAATGATTTTAGGTATAGTACTCTTTTTTTTTTTAAATAACTGGCCCTGTAAATCCTGTATTACCAACCATTGTGGACCCACCATCAAATTCAGAGTCTGTGTTTTTATGCTTACAGTGAATGTTGCGTCACTGATTTTTTTTTCCTTTATTGAGGTGACATTGTTTAAAATTATATAGGTTTCAAGTGTACAATTCTATAATACATCATGTATATGTTTCATTGTGTGTTCAACACCCAAAGCCAAATGACTGAGGTAAAGAAAATAACGTTTAAGTAATAGAGAATAAAAATATATGCAATAATTAATAACAACTATTCATCTTTTTAGATATTAGTATGACCTAAAAAAGGGACTTACACATCTTATTTCATTTATTTATAATCTATTCAAGAAAGACATGTTTCTTATATTTAATATACATTGGTAATATTAAATATGTTTTATCTAGTATACAAAAGTAAGTAAACTTTTGAGTAAATATCCAATATTAAATTATAAAATACTTTTGTGAGTTCATTTACTCAATATAACACATTAAAATGTGCACACTGCTAACTTGGATATTTAATGGCATGATAAGTTGCTTGTTATATTTGCAAAATATTACAAAATAAAACAGAGTATGATCCTAATTATGTTAAAAAAATACTTATGATACATAGAAACATATTGAAAAAATTCAGAAAATGATTTCTAAGTGGTATCATTCTATACTTAAAATTGACATATACATATATACGTGATATATGAAATAGCAACAAGGACTAAATATAAAAGTAAAAATGAATAATCATAAAGCAATAAAATCAATACATTTCACTATATACAATTTTTAAATTTATGTACAGAACAAAATAACATAATTTAAATGGCAGAAACATGTTTGCTACAAATGTGACAAAGTGTTAATGTATATAATTAACAAATAATATATGATAAACATTTGTGAGAAAAATCAAAATATTAATAATTTTAAAGCAATATAAAAGCATATAAACATATGAGAAAAACTTTAACTTTAAATAAACAGAATTAATTAGAAGAATATTTAAAATACAGTAATACTGTATTCTAATAAGGGATATTTAAGTGAACTCCCCTATAAGTAGGACTTTACACTGGTACAATGAAATATAAATGTAGTGCCCTCAAAAGTTCACATATTCATATAGGTTAATCAATTTCTTGGAATCCCCACACCCCAAAAAAATCAGAAATGTAGACAAAAATCATATGTCAAGATGTATGATGCAATTATCTTTATAATTGCAAAAAATAAAATTAAAAAAGAGAAAATATCCAACATTGGGTCATAGTTCAATAGAGCATAAGATATATGGTAAAAATGTTACATAAGAATTAATGTTGTATTACCAAAATGTTTAATGGTATGTGAAAATAGTCACTTTCCATATTGATTTAAAAACTCAGTACTGCATATAAATACATATAGATATATGCTCAGTTATATTTCAGTGTAACTATGTCATAAATATATATACTAGATAGAAAGAACAATAAAATGTTAACACCATAGAGCCCTGAATGGAAAAATTACATTTTTCCTCGTTCTGCAAATGTTTCTATATTTTCCAAGTCTTCTGATACTTTTATAATCATAAGAAAAGCGCATTTTAGAAGGAAAATAATTTTGTATTCAAATGATACATTTTATCTTAAATACTTCTCTTTTCATTATTAATAATTTATTTAACCACAGTGTTTAAAGGATTTTCAACATGTCAAAGAATTTTTACAATGGTATATAAAATTTTTCAGAAATATTTTGTTTCCTTTACCAGACGTTGAAACATTACCTTAACCAAAGGTAAATGGGTTTCTTTTCTGATCACAAGTAATTAATTCTTTTTCATCCACGTGTTTTTAAGCTTTCTTACTAACATGAAAATATAATGCCTCTAGGTAATGAACAAAATGATGCTATTGAACACAAACAGAATGTTGTGGTCACATGTAGGCATGTCATAATTTTTAAGAACTTTTTCATATTAAGGGAACTAACATTTCTTGGATAACTCTCCACTACTGCATGTAAGACACTGTGATAATTTTTATACTTATCATATTGTGAAATTCCCATATAATTTATAAATAGGTATTATTAACTTTACCTGAAAGGTGGGAAAACTAATGCTAGAAAAGTAACTACCTAAGATCAAACAGCTAATAAAGGTGTATGGAATGGAGCTCTGTTTTGTACCAAATTAACTGAATTCACCAAAAACATATCACGCACCATTAGCAGGAATAAAATGATATGAGACACAGAAAGGTGAATAGATATGAACACATCGTATATGGGTTATCTTTGCCTATTAGGTACTTAATATTTAAAAGAAGAAGATATACTCATATCGGTTGCAAGGCAGATTATCCATAACAAAATATCACATATGTGCTAATGAAATATAGTGGAGTTTTATTTTTATTTCAAAATAAGACGTTATGATGTGGATGGCCTTTTAACCAGTTACAGTTGGCAGGCTGAGTTTTCATGAACAAATTTGAGGGAGAAAGATACTGGGCTAGAAGATAAACGTGTAAGGTCACTAGGCAGTTGTTTGATGAGAATGCACACGAAGTTAAATATTATTCAGAGTCATCTGAATGTAACATATTTTTTAACTATATTGAATTAATATTTTGTGCCTATAATATGTGTATGTATGTTATGTGGAAGGGTGTTCTAGGGACTCAAATTAGTGTTCCTTTAGTTTGGTGGCATTGGTTGAAATTCTCTGAAGATTGTCTAGAATTTATTTCTAGTTATTTTGTTAGAGCCTAAAGTATTTTTCATAGATTATGATTATATATAAGCACTTAAGAAATTCTACGAATGGTTTTTCAAATAAAATATCATTATCTGTTAAACTTCCTGAATTGTTTATAAGACATTCTAAAATATAACAATTTTCATAATGACTTAAAATGATTTTATATACTTCACTAAAATGATTATTAATTCTAGGACTAAGTGGTCTTTCAGAAAGTTCCTCAAATATATCTTTCTTATGAATTTATGATTTGCATGCTTAATTATAGAACAATCAACCTCGCAACCCAATCCATTTTGAATATTTTAAGTACATGCTTTGAAATAAACAAAATGCTTTTTTTTTTTCCTATTTTTTAAAATAAATCCTTTATTGGAATACTTTTAGATTCACAGAAAAGTTGCAAAGATAGTGCAGACTTCCCACATATTCCTTACCCAGGTTCCAGTATTGTCAGAAAATGCTTTTATTAAGACAATATGCCACAATATCTATGCCAGTAGTACTTATTCTTTTTATCAACACTTTCTTACACATATGGGAAAGAAAAAAAAAAGAATATATAAATTGCATTAAAAAGCATTAGTTAATGAAAAAATCTGCAACTTTTCACCAGAGCTCCACGTGAGCACTACATAATTGTTGCTGCACAGATTTGGTAGTGAGAATCTAAGGAGTGCCTAAAGATTTTAAGTCCTAGTAGGTCAGATGAACCATTAGGTGGAAAGTTTGGGGCCTATCCAACAGAGATAAGATTCTTAATAATATTAAGTAATTGTGGTTTTTGCAATTATTTTTAACCTTTTAAACCACAATTACTTTTGCATCAACTTAATAATTGATAATGATTATCTAAGTAAGTCTAAACAAAGTCTATCTCTTGAATGGTTCAGACAGTCATAAGGAAACTTGTTCCTAAAAGATGAGTTCTGCTAGTAAATGACTATGCTGCATGGATAATTATTTTGTGAAATATAAAAAGAAATACAAAGCAGGTCATGTTTCCATTTCCTTTTCAGCAGTTACAAGAATTCTCTTTCACTCTCTTTTCTCAGAACTCTAGCGCTCTGTTGCTATGGCCTCTGTATTATTACAGGGAGGCCCATATACCCATTTTGCCTCAATTTCCTCCTACTTTTCTATTGCTTCTTAATTTTCTCTATTGATTTCTCTGTATCCCAATCCATAAATGTTGGTGTGAATCTTACATTTTTTTTTTTTTATTTCTCCTCAGTCCCTTTGAAATTTCATCTAGTCTCTTGGCTTTAAATATTATTTGTCTGCTATAAAAACTAACAAATACATATTTCTGGACTTGATCTCTCCTCTGAATTTCAAATTATTTTTCCTTGTAACTTCTCAATCTCTCCACTTGGGTGTCTCAGAGGTGTCTCAAGTTAACACAAACCCAAAATGAGCTCCTGATGGCCTTCCAAAACAAATTCTCCAAATCTCACAACTGATTCTCAAAATGTCACCCCCATTCTGAATGTGTGATTTGCCTTTCCAGTTTTTAAAGAATAAGTACATTGAAATTATCTTTGACCTGAGGGCTAGGCTTTTATGTTTCTGCTTTCACCAGTCATTGGATGTGGGTTGCACTGGAAAGAGGATGTGACCTAAGGTGATGCTACTCTCCAGTCTGGAAGGGACCCAACTGTGAGCGGTCAGTCACCCTCATTCTCACCAGCTGGCACAGTGAGTGATTCCACCTCAAAAGAGATAGTGGTTTATGATACATATCACTGCATTCACTACAAATACCAGCTAGAGCAAGTAACATTTTGTGTCATTTAACACAAGTTATTTTTATTATTCCCACATGGTAATTATGCCATATTAGAGAGGTGTTGCCAAAGTTCTGAGCTTATTTTTTAGTCATAGGTAACTACTTTAAAATTTACCTCTGCTGTTATATATTAAATATAGGTTCTCAGTAGTGGAAGGGTCATAACCAAATTAAGTTAATAATTTCTTACATTGCATACACTGAGCATTCAACATAATGTTGTGATAACAATGAAATATATAAACAGCAATAAAAATAGAACATGGCTCTGTTTTTTAACTCCTAGGAAGAGTGTTTCAGAAGTTCTCTCAGCTAAATTGTGGCATGTGGAGTAAAATGGTATTTTTGTACCTCCTCTGCAGTCCTTTTATTAAACATCATTGGATTATTTAAAATAGTAATGTCCCAATTGTAATGGTATACTCTATGGCATTCTTTGAAGTCTAGCTTTTAGTTAGGAATGCTGCAGCTCCATTCTTTTCTTGGGCAGGGAGGGTGGAAATTCATTGTTTATGGGAGAAGAAACAGTTATATAGATGATAATAAATTAATGTATTTAAAAACTGTATTCTATAATGAATTTTTGACGGAATTAGGAATAATTAGCTTGGAGAATGAATAATCAGGGAACACATAAAAGGCCCCTTCAAATATTTGACAAGTGTGCTTGTGGCAGCAGAATTGAGAATTGATATAATTGGTTTCAAGTGACATAACTGTTAATGAGAGACAGCCTCAGAAAGCAGATGCCCACTTAATATGAGAAAGAACTTTGCGAAGATTAATGCTATCAAATAACATAATTGATTCCTGGAAGAGTGGGGAATTCCTTGTTACTGGAGCTATTCAAGTATAAGATAGACTATTTTGTTGTAATGATATAAATAGGGCTCAAGATTTGTTAATATTGCCTAGATGAACCTTAAGATCTTTCCATACCTAAGATTATATGATTCTACATAAACCTCTTGGTACTTTCTTTAAGATAAGTGAATTTGAAGCAAAATTTTAGTATTGCTCATTTAAGGAAACAGAGACAAAGACAGAGACACAGAGACAGTGAGATAAAACAATGAATTAAATCCATATTATTTTTAGAGTATAAGGATAGATATATTTTATTTCAAATTGAATCCAAAGATTACATTAGATAATATTAGTATGGAGACAGAAATATATTGTGATTTATGGAACGTATCTATCTAAATAAGTTAATGTGGTTGAGTTAAGATTATTAAAACCCACGTCCACTTTCCCCTGCTTCTGACATAATAGCTATGAGAAGAGTCAGTGAGCTTTTTTTATTCCCTCTGATGGACGTGAATTGGGAGGAAAGAATAACATACAATAGCATAGCACAGGAGAGTGTGTGTAGGAAGATAGTGTTTCACTAGTAACTAAGTACAATCCCTGATTAAACACAAGGGCTACTATGCTAGGAGCTACATCTGATCTGCTATCAGTTTCAAACCCACTTCTCTCTCTATTTGACAAAGGAAAGATAAAGACACTGGAAGCTGAAGCTGAGCTCCAGAGGAGCCATGATCATTACCAACACTCTTAAGGGAAAGCATAAATTGACCAAGGAATGAAGAATAGAGTGAGCAGGGTCATTTATGTTTTTTCAATGTTTACATACGAGGTCTGACAATTAAGTTCGTGAACTTGTTGCAACAATGTTGCTAACCTTTTTTGATATCAGATGGATTATTCATTATGAATTCATACCAACTGAACAGACAGTTAACCAAGTTTACTATTAGGAAGTGCTGAAAATGTTGTGTGAAAAAGTTAGGCAACTTGAACTTTTCGCCAAAAATTCATAGTTCTTGCATCACGACAATGTACCAGCTCACATGGCACTGTCTATGAGGGAGTTTTCAGCCAGTAAACAAATAACTGTATTGGAACACCCTTTCTACTCACCTGATCTGGCCCCCAATGACTTATTTCTTTACTTGAAAATAAAGGAAATAGTGAAAGGAAGACATTTTGATGACATTCAGGACATCAAGGGTAATACAATGACAGCTCTGATGGCCATTCCAGAAAGAGTTCCAAAATTGCTTTGAAGGGGGAATAGGCCCTGGTGTCAGTGCACAGCTTCCCAAGGAGAGGACTTCAAAGGTGACCGTAGTGATATTCAGTAATTAGGTATGTATTTTTCTAGGATGAGTTTGCAAACTTAATTTTCTGACTTCATATAAATAGCTTTTATTTTTATTTTAGGTGCCTAGTATGTATTAAACAATGTTTAAATTAATTGAAACAGTGGTTAACAGTGAGAGCAAACAAGGGGAAATGGAATAAACTTTAAATCATTGATTTGAAACACAGAAATGATTTTGCAATAGAAACTTTATACTATTTGTTAAAATTGGAATTGTTTACAATTTGAAATGACAATTAAGAAACTGAGCTATAAGTGTAATAGAATACGTGTGAGTCTTGCAATCTTTGGAATTTCAGTTTGAATCAACATCAAATGCGATGGTTTATAAATGAGCAATGCTATACTACTTTGTCTTATGAATATAAGTATAGCATATTGAATATATGAACATATATTATGAATATATGTGTAGCATCTCATTTATTTGCTTTTAAAATTCTTCATAAACTAGGTTTGAAATTTCCATTTTAATATTTTAATCATATGAACAAGTAAATTTCTGATCAATTTTCAGATTAGATAAAGTTTAGTAAAGTTGAGTCTGGGTTAAACATTATATTTTCACTTTGGGTTAATTCCTACCTTAGTACATTTTCTGTCTTTCTTTTCTTCTTTCCACCCTTCCTACCTTATTTACATGTGCACATACTTTCTCATTTTTGTTGCACAATTTGCATATTTTATACATGAATATAATCTGCACATCTATAAAATTTAGACTTAAATAATTTATTCTAATTGCATCAATTCTTTACATATTTGTAAAATGTGAATATTTTGGCTTAGCGAGCACCATACAAAAAGCAAGAAAAACAAGGTAACGATTCTTGTTTTAATCTGAAATTTTTGTAAATATAAATATGTGTGGTATCAATAATCAAATACATGGGGATTAATTAGTCTCTAAAAGATAAGTTACTGAGGACAAAAATGAAATCTGTTTACCTTTATGACTTAAATATGTTTATGCATATGTAGTGATTTTAAATAATATTTACCTGTTAGTTATTCATACATTTCATTAAATAAAAGTAAAAACTTTATTTATAAAGTAAAAATAAGAGATAATATGACAATAAATGTGACATGTGTATTGTGTCTGTGTGTCTGTGTATTTGTATAGCAACAACTAGAACAAGGGCTTATATCCCAGAATTCTAAAATTGCTTATGAATTATTTACATGGTTTGGTTCAAAATTGTTCCTCTAAATACAATTAATATAAAAGGCACAAAGATCTAAATACAATTTTAGGTATCTACTTTTTATTTATTTTTAAACTCCAACCTAAACAGCAATTTTGGGATACAGGGGAATAAAAAGGTTATGATCATTAATCTTGATAAAAAAAACTTTAAAAAATGGCACACCTATTAACGTGTTTTCCACCAGGGAAGGATAAGCTGAAAAGATGTGCTTTGTATGAATGTAAATGACATTTACGTCACTCTTGAGACACAAAAAAGAATTCAGGTACCTGTATTCCTATGCATAAACCTATTTTACCTTTCCAATTTTTAAACAGGAAACAATTTGTAATGATCAGACGTATTCCTTAGTAAGCTAAGAAATAGAAATTTACAAAAAAACTTATGTTTTCTGTCTATTATGTGTATCTCTGAGCTAGTACAAAATTTAATCATTTCCTCAGGTTATTTCTCCATTGTGAATTACCTAAATTAAAATATATCCTTTTAAGCTGAACTAAAATGATTTGAAAATGTAAACTGATCTACAAATTAGTAAATTTTATGAACAAACATATTTGTTTGAATTCTAGAATTACATTGACATGGAATTTAATAATAGATGTCTGTTATAGTTATTTGTTTGTGTCTCTCTTTTTTTTTTTAACATTCTAAACATATCTACCTGAATTTCAAAATAATGGAATCATTCCTTTGACTGCAGAAAATTTTAAGTTTTCTGTAAATTTTATAGATTCCAGGACAAGTAAGATAATTCCAGAATTGTTTATCTCTTAATTTATATTCAATGAATTACCCCCTCGATAGACTAAGATATTGATACTTAAAAAAATAATTCTACTCATCTCATGGAAGTTTGAGTTATTTGAGTCCCTTACATTTATTTATACTTTTGTATTATTTCTATGTTGAATTATATGTGGTTAAGGGAATATAACATAATGTTTTCTGTGTATAGTGTCTCATGATATTAATCTGGCCTTGTTAGGTTTTTATGATCTGTACCATTTTTAAAAACACAAGTAAAATTATATAAATTCCTTTCAAGCATACATCTTCTATTATGGTATAAACTTAAAAATGCAAGTAAACGTAATGAAAACTTTGAAATATTATTTGAAAACTTTGAAAGTTATTTATAGAGCATACTCCAGGCAAAGAGTACAATAGAATTAAGATACAATGATAACTCATAATACAAAATTTTGCTCCTATTCCTCACCTTATACTTCTTTCATGATGTAATATTTGTGTAATAAAAATCAAAAGCATTGATAGATATTTCTCTTTATTTCTAAAGAGAGATAAGACAAGCTAGCTTTCTTGTTTTTACTGTTTTAATTAAAATGGTACATAATATTCCCTCAATAGTGACTTAGCCAATAGATAATTAATAGAAATTGTATTTTATTTCTATTTAACAGATATTAGTAGCCTGTAATTGTAAGAAATTGTAAACACTTTGGTAACAAAATGTCTTCTAGTGACAGAAACCCAGTGTGAGCTAGCTTGGGTATAGAGAAGAATTTACTAGGAGAATACTGTAAGTATTATCATACATAATTTTAACAATGACTCAGTTTTTCTCAGTTTTGAGAAGGACTTGGTAAGTCTGAGCCTCAGAAACAAATGCATAAAAATGTATACATCAACAACGTTCTCTGAGCTTTTATTCCTGGACTATTCCAAACCAACCCGAAGTTTTTGGCCTAAGTGCTTAGAAGAACAAAGTTGCTATTTATTGAGTTAAGAGCCCTGCAAAAAGACCTCACTGGATCGGGGACAGTGGACGCAAATCAAGGATTGTAGTTAGGACATGTTGAGTTTATACTAATCATCCCTCACTTTCATTGATGCAGTAGCCTACAAACTGGTCCTCTGCCTTCCCTATCCTCACATCCGTCACCACCACAGTACATTCTCACGTCACAGATAGTGAGATCTTATTCAGACTAAACTCAGATCATGTCAGTTTTATGTTCAAAATCTTACAATAGATCTTTATCTTACTCAGAGTAAAAGCTGAAGTCTTTACCATGGTCTAGAGGCCCTTTATGATCTGGCTCTCCACTACCTCTTAGACTTCATCTTTGATGCTCTCCCCTTAAACACTCAATTCCTGCTTTAGTTGCTTTCTTATTTTTCCTTGAACAAACATACTCCTAACCTAGGGTGTCTATACAGTTATTCTCTCTGCCTAGAAGGATCATCTTCCAGACACATTCCTGGGGGAACTGCTCAGCTTTTACAAGTCTTTGCTCTCTGTTACCTTCCTACGATGGAAGTCTACCCTATTTAAAAGATGAACTTATTTACACTATCAACTTTCCTCCTGTCACCAGACTTCCTAAACGATTTCGCCATTCTCTATATTTTCTTTTCTCCTTAACCTTTATTACATAATATACTATGTGGTTTATTATACAATTTATTATTTATTATGTTAATATTTTTTGAATATATTTGTAAGACTTTCTTTACTAATATATAAACTCTGAGGAGACTCCTTTTCTGTTTAGTATGGTATCACAGATATCTAGAAAGTACCAGCCACTTCATAAATATTTTTCAAATAAATTAATAAGTTTTAGACACCTCTATTAGTGAGCATTAAATCCAATTGCAATAAACAATAAATTTACAATGGCTGTCCCAATATAGGTGTTTGTTCATCTTCCCCAAAAAAGCATACCCCGGGGGATAGCTTGATGGCTCCTGAAGTATCAAAATCCAAGTTCCTTCCATCTTTTCTACTGCTGCCCTCAACCTGTGGTTTCTGTGTAGGGGTTCTAAATGGCTCCTGCATTCATAATCTGGGCAGAAGAACAAGAAACATGATCAAAGGAGGCACACTCCCTATATTTAAGTTGCTTCTTAGAAGTTGTATATACTAACTTACTTTATATTTTATTGTCCATAACTTAGTCACCTTGTCACATACAACTGCAAGAGAGGTTTGGATATTTGAGTTCTTATTCTAGGAAGTTATGTACTCAGTTGAAGATCCATATTTCTATCACTAAAGAAGTGAAAAATGAATATGTGTTGACAACTCACCATCTTTGTCACAAAATCCAAATACATATGACAAGTAAGCACTGGATATAAATCATATAAAACTATCCATAGTCAGTGTCAGTCCTGGTTTGCACATGTTGTCACGTAATAATTATGTTCACATTCAAAAGTATCCTATTTTGGGAAAAATATTACACAGTCATCTTAGATATTAGGACTGCAGGTCTGTGGAAATATCTGGGCTAAAGATGTATTTCTAGGAATCAATAACACCTTAAGAAACATGAAAGAGTATGAGTTGACCTAGAGAATTGGTACATAGATGTCACTGAGCTCCAAGGTACTCCGAAATTTAGAGGTCAAAAAAGAATGGGAAGCCAGCCAAAAGGCAGAGAAGGCACACTACATAGTTAAATCAGAGGAAAATCTAAAGGAAGTCAGTGTCACCAAGGCCAAGGGAAGATAGTGTTTCAGAAAGAACTATTTAAAGAATCTTGATGGATGAGATAAAATGATAACTCAGATTTCACAACTAGATTCGACAATGTAAAGAAAATTATTGGACCTAAAAAATAGCTATTACCTAGAATGATCAGCGCAAAATGGAAAAAAAAAAAGAATTGAAGAAAATAAGTACATGTCTTTATTGAAAAGTTTTACTTTAGCAAAAAAATAAGGGAGTTAAGGTAATATCAAGAAACTTTTTCTTTTTAATTTTGAAGCTAGGGTATTTCAGCATGTAAGTATATTGAAGAAAATGATTCAGTAAAAATGAAAATGTAATGATGCTTGGAAAGGAGGTAGCAATTATAGATAGATGCCTTTGAGAAAATGAGATGCAATCTAGTGAATAAGCAGAGAACTGGCCTTATATAGAAACCCACTTTTGAAAGAGGAAAGGCCTACCAAATGAGAGGGTTCAGATTTAATGGTGAAAGCATATGCAAATCTTCTGATTTTTTTTTCCTCCTTAAATAAGGCACAGTGTCATCAGTTAAGAGTGAGGAACAAACATCAGGAAACGGAAGATGAAATAGAACTGGGAAAAAATTGTCTAGGTCAAATCTTGCTGTTCAAAGTGAATCTGAGAGTCAATAACATTGGTGTCACCTAGCGCTTGTTAGAAATGCAGAAGCTCAGGTATCTATCTCACCACCTTTTCAGAATCTGCATGTTAAAAAGATTTCATAGTGATCTGTGTGCACATTAACTTTGAGAAGCACCAGTCTAAGAGAGGAGGAGAGCAAATTGATAAGTGTAATATAGCAGGATTGTTCAAATCATTAGTTGTTCTCTTTCAGGTAGTGGTCATGATTTTAAAGTGAGGTAAGTTTTTGGTTAGCCTTTTCAGCCAACGTCCTAATGAAGATCTCCTCTCAGACATATTTTAGTCATTTCCAAAGTAAGCCCAAAACAAAATCTGTTCCCCACCAATCTTCCCCGTCACAGTAAATGCCGGTACAGTCTGCTGTGCTATTCAAACCCAATATTGGGAAATCAACCTTGATTCCTTTTATGTTCTCCCAAATATACCCTGATGCATTAGGAAGTCCTATGAACTTCACCTACCAAAGTCTATTTCTTTCGACCTTTTCAGCTGCTATCCTAATCTAACCTCTATCTCTTCCTGGATGATTTCAGCAGCCTTCACACTACCACCTTTGTTCCCTTTTTTTTTTTTTTTAAATTAAAGTTTATTGGGGTGACAATTGTTAGTAAAGTTACAGAGATTTCAGGTGTACAATTCTGTAATACATCATCTATAAATCCCATTGTGTGTTCACCATCCAGAGTCAGTTCTCCTTCCATCACCATATATTCGATCCCCCTTTACCCTCATCTCCCAGTCCTCTCCCCCCTTACCCTCTGGTAAACACTAAACTATTGTCTGTGTCTATGAGTTTTTGTTTCTCATTTGTTTGTCATTCTTTTGTTGTTTTTGGTTTATATACCACATATCAGTGAAATCATATGGTTCTCTGCTTTTTCTGTCTTATTTTGCTTAGCAGTATAATCTCAAGATGATTCCATGTTGTCACAAATGGTCCTATTTCATCTTTTCTTACCGCCTAATAGTATTCCATTGTATATATATACCACAACTTCTTTATCCATTCATCTATTGAAAGACATTTTGGTTGTTTCCATGTCTTGCCACTATAAATAAAGCTGCAAAGAACATTGGAGCACATGTGTCTTTATGGATAAATGTTTTCATATTTTTTGGGTAGATACCCAGGAGAGGGATTTCTGGGTCATATGGTAATTCTATTCATAATTTTTTGAGGAACCTCCACACTGCCTTCCATAGCAGCTGCATCAGTCTTCGTTCCCACCAATATAATAAAGGCCATATATGACAAACCCTCAGCTAATCTCATAATTAACGATGAAAAGCTGAAGACCTTTGCTCTACATTAAGAACGTGACAGGACTGTCCCCTATCTCCTCTGCTTTTCAACATAGTGTTGGAAGTCCTTGCCAGAGCAATCAGGCAAGAGAAAAAAATAAAAGTCATCCAAATTGGAAACGAAGAAGTTAAATTGTCACTCTTTGCAGATGACATGATTCTATATAGAGAAAACCCTAAAGACTCCACCAAAAAGCTATTAGAAACAATCAACGAATACAGTAAAGTTGCTGGCTATAAAATCAACGTACAGAAGTCCATTGCATTCCTATACACTAACAATGAAATCTCACAAAAAGAAATACAAAAAACAACTCAGTTTGCAATTGCAGCAAAAAGAATAAAATACCTAAGAATAAACTTAACCAAGGTTGTGAAAGACCTATATGCTAAAAACTACAAAACATTTTTGAAAGAAATTGAAGAAGACACAAAGAAATGGAAAGACATTCCGTGCTCATGGATTGGAAGAATCAACATAGTTAAAATGGCCATATTACCCAAAGCAATAGACAGATTTAGTGAAATCCCCATCAAAATCCTAATGGCATTTTTTAAAGAAATAGAACAAAAAATCATCAGATTTGTTTGGAACCACAAAAGATCCCAAATAGCCAAAGCAACCCTAAGAAAAAAGAACAGTGTTGGAGGTATCATACTCCCTGACTTTAGCTTGTACTACAGGGCAACAATAATCAAAACAGCATGGTATTGGCAAAAAAACAGACATGTAGACCAATGGGATAGAATTGAGAACTCAGAAATAAAACCACATAAATATGGACAGATAATTTTTGACAAAGAAGCAAAAAACATACAATGGAGAAAAGACAGCCTCTTCAGTAAATGGTGCTTGGAGAATTGGAAAGCCACATGCAAAAGAATGAAACTAGACTGCTATCTGTCACCATGTACCAAAATTAATTCAAAATGGATCAAAGACTTAAGCATAATATCTGAAACAATAAACTGCATAGAAGAAAACATAGGTACAAAACTTATGGACCTTGGGTTCAAAGAGCGTTTTATGAATTTGACTCCAAAGGTAAGGGAAGTAAAAGCTAAAATAAATGCATGGGACTATATCAAACTTAAAAGCTTCTGCACAGCAAAAGAAACCATCGACAAAATAAAGAGGCAACCAACTGAATGGGAGAAGATTTTTGCAAACAGTGCCTCCGATAAGAGGCTAATATCCAAAATATACAAGGAACTTATGCAACTCTACAACAGAAAAACAAACAACCCAATTGAAAAATGGGCAGACGACCTGAAGAGACATTTCTCCAAAGAGGACACACAAATGGCAAATAGACATATGAAAAAATGCTCAACATCACTAATCATCAGAGAAACGCAAATAAAAACCACAGTGAGATATCACCTCACCCCCGTTAGAATGGCTACCATCAACAAGACAAATAGTAACAAGTGTTGGAGAGGCTGTGGAGAAAAACGATCCCCCTTTGTTCCCATTTTTGAACTGCGATAGTGACTTCACATTTTACGAATGATAAAAAATAAAAACAAAACAAAACACTAGCTGGAGCAACGTCAAATTTTAGTGGACTTACAAACACACTCAGCTGAGGCATAATTACAAGAATTTGGGTTGGTTTGCACTGAAAAGATAAGCCTGAATTTGAATTTGGGAGGAAGATAACTTGTTTTCTAGCTTCAAGTATTTGAAGGGCAAATAATCACTAACATTTTCTGAGTGCCAAACAACCACACACTGGGCTAGGTAGTGGAAATCCGTTATCTCCATTTCTTAAAATAACACTTCATGATAGTTTCCACTTAATTACAACCTCCAAGGCCATGAAAATTAGAACTATGTCCACAGGGATAATACAAGAAGTAACTCACAGTCAGAACAGTTTAAGACTTATGTGAAAGCGCCTAGCTGAATGTCACTTAAAATATTCAAGCGTAGTAAAGATAGCCACTGGCAGGCATGCTGTGGAGAGGATTAGAGCATCAGCTGGGAAGTTGGGCTAGATGAGAACTAGAGTTTATAGCATCATTGCATCTGTATCATCACAGTTCTGTAATTCATTGAAACCTAGGATTCTTTGCCAGAATGAAACTAAGTGCATCTACATTTGTAGCAATGTGTAAAACATTCTATCGTGTGGGCAATAAAAACAAGTTTCCACCAGATTTGTTGAGGGCCATCAAATTACTAGGGAGATGCAGAAGTGTCTGAAATTTCAAAAGGATCTGCCAATTAGGTCTATGGTTGTTAACATCTCATCAATGAAATCAAGGTTGGAAGGAAAATGAAGGTGGGGCAAAACCAATAAATTCATTACACAAAGTAAACAATTTGTTAAAGTCCACATGGCCAATAGAAACTATATTTCCTAATGACTAGGCCAGATAATAATTGCATTATACCATACTGCTGTACACTGAGATAATCCACACATCCTCTACCCTTTGATGATTTAATTTCCTGAAAGTTGTTGCACAGAATAGGGTTTTTCTCTTCCCCAGGTTCTAACAACACTTAAATACTTTGTTTCCTAAACCTCTCTCTCTCTCTCTCTCAAGATTCTGCCTCAAGTATACTTCCTTTTGCCTAGACTACATTTTATTGCAAAGTTGTGCCGCCGTGCACAATGCTTCAAATGGGCATTTTTAAAAAATGTAAAATATGTAAAATAAATAATCACCGAAAGTTTCTAACTCAAAAATAAAGAACTACAAACAAAACCAAACTTAAAAAACAAAGAAAACATTTAACAAACCAGAAGATAACCTTAAGAAAATAAAATCTATAAATATCTTCACTGGGAAACGAGCAGATAAAGCATCCATGATAAAGTACTAGATGCTATGCAAATATTAAAAAGTGATAGTCAAAGAATCTGAACTCGAAAATTGAAAATAAGATAACATAAAAAACTGAAACCATACTGTTGGAAAAAGAGTTGAGTAAATTTTTCACAAAATAGAGTTTAAAAAAAAAAACAGAAATAAGAGAATTACGTGATTAAATCAGATATTATGTCCAAATAAACTATTCCAAAAAAAATTAGAGGACATTATTCAAAAAGTAAAAATATGAAATTTATCAGAATTGTAGAACAGAGATTTCCAAATGACAAGGTCTTTAGTTGAGAAGGCCATCTCATGAAATATGTCATATATATATATATATATATATATATATATATATATATATACACACACACACATATATATATGTGTATATATATATATACTTATATATATATGTGTGTATATATATATATATATATATATACACACACACACACATATATATTTATATCTCACAATGGCATCAGACTTTACAAAAGCATTACTGGAAATCTGAACTATCATAAAAATTAGAAAAATATTTTCTAACCTAGAATTAGAATTAATAGCTAGCCATTCTATTAATATAGCCAGTTTTAGATACACAGTGCTGCAAAAATTATTCCATCTATATATCTTTTCACAGAAATTTACTAAAAAATATGCTTCCACCAAACCAAGTAAGCAAACAAAGACAGAGAATATCATGTAATCCAAAATAAAAGAGATCTTATACAAGAAAAGAGACAAAATTTCCCTGGATGATAATAAAAGGAAAATCCTAGGATCACAGCTATGCAGTAGGCCAAGAGAAAACCTGTCCAGATAGGAGTAGCGTTGTGTAGGGCTTTAGGGATGTTGTCTCTAAGAATTAAAATGGAACCAAAGAATGAGCTGATGTGATTGATCATAGACAGATGGATTTTATAGTTTTATTAGAGTTTAGAAAATAAATATTTTTGATTTGACAAAAATGTCCATTGAGCTTATGATATGCGTCAGGTGTTGTATTAGATACTTCAGAATATATCAGTAAACAAAATATACAATTATATCTGCTCTATTAGAGCATGCAATCAAAAAAAATTGGTTAAGAAGTGATTAACTCTCAAAAAAACAAAACAAAATGAAAAACTGTCCAAGAAAGAAAACATAATCATATTACAGTACATGGAACAACTAAGAACAATCTTTACATAGCCATAATAATTTATATACTAAATTTGATTTAAACAAAAATTATGCTAAAACTCTTTTATATTGATTGATTGCTTGATTGATTGATTGATTAAAAGAATGATGTTCGGCCCTGGGGAAGGGAAACCAATAAACAATACATGTAAATGGAAAAAAGGAGTGTAAAAGCTACATAAGCATACATGTCCATCCCCAATCTCTAACATGTATAACTCATTATATCAAGACTGTCTCCTGCAGAGTTTGAACCAGCTCTCCTTCTGAATCCTTCTCCACTCAGACCCACAGGCAACTGATACTAGAGTTAGCACATGAAATAATATGTAGTTGCCTTCCAAATAAATGATCTCTAAAATCATTTTCTAGATCATACTTTATAGAAATTATTTAAATATTAGAATATAATGTCCTTATTGTTTGTTGATTTACTTATGATAGATTTTTCAGACAAGAGTGAGGTGGTATCTCATTGTGGTTTTTATTTGCCTTTTTCTAATGACTAATGAGGTTGAGCATTTTTTCATATGTCTGTTGTCCATCTGTCTGTCCTCTTTAGAAAAATGTCTCTTCATGTCCTCTGCCCATTTTTTAATTGGGTTGTTTGTTTTTATGGTGTTGAGCTGAATGAGTATTTTATAGATTTTGGATATTAACCTCTTATCAGATGTGTCATCGAGAAATATCTTCTCCCATTCAGTAGGCTGCCTTTTTGTTTTATTGATGGTTTCCTTTGCTGTGAAAAAACATTTTAATTTGATATAATCCCATATGCTTATTTTTTCTCTTACTTCCCTTGCCTGAGGGGATATATCAGTAAAATTATTATTAAGGATAATGTCTGCAAATTTACTTCCTACATTTTCTTCCAGGAGTTTTATGGTTTTGGATCTCACATTTAAGTCTTTGATCCATTTTGGACCTAGAGAACATTATGCTAAGTGAAATAAGTCAGACGGAGAAAGACAAATACCATATGATCTCACTTACATGTGGAAACTAAAGAACTGAATAAATGAGTAAACTAATAAGAAACAGTCTCAGAGATACAGAGAAAAAACTGAGAGTTGCTATATGGGAGGGAGGTTGGGGATGAGGGAGAAGGTGTGGGGATTAGAAAGCACAAATTGGTAACCACAAGATTGCCACGGGGACAAGAAAGACAGTTTGGAGAATATAATCAATAATGTTGTAAAGATTTTGTAGGGTGTCAGATGGGCACTTGTTTTATTAGGGAAACCACTTCGTGGACAGTGTAGATGTCTGACCACTGCACTGTACACCTGAAGCTGAATAATATTGTATGTCAACTATAATTTTATAAATATATATATATAGTCAGAGGAACTGGAGTACAGCATAGGGAATAAAGTTAAAGAAGTTGTAACAGCTATATACAATATCAGAAGGGTATTAGATTGAGGGAGGGGGGTTATCACTTTGTGAGGGGTGTAAATGTCTAACTATTACATTGTTTTGTACACTTGAAACTAATAAAAATGTAAACAATGAATAATGTCCTATGAAAGACAATGTGGCAAAAATTGAGAAGGAGGGTAGGGCTGGTACATATGGGAATCATGGAAGATAGGAATAGGAATTCTCTTGGGATATAATTTGGTATGAAGTTTTTATTTTTCAATGGAAATTATTACAAGAATATTTACTCGTTTGCAAACTTTGAAATAGATGGTTATCCCCAGCTCAAAAATCCAGTTAGTTGCAAATAGCAAATCGAAAATCTTTTACAAGGACTTTGCTATTGTTTTTCTGAAGCTCTAAAAGAGGTTCCCTGTTATCTTTGTAGTCCAGACTATAGAGCTACATCCTTATTACAGACTAATAATCACTGAGCACTCTGATACATTTTGTATTAATAGAGCAGTGTGTGTATTTCACTGTTCTATACAATCATTTTAAAATTTAATACATCTGTCTTTCTACATGTCAAATGTGTAAACTCAAGGTCTTAGTTTGATATTATAATTATATTTTAAGTACTATTAAAATAAATAAATTGTCTCCATTCTACATTGTGACTTGCAAATTGAGATGCACGAGATGCTTAACGGTAATCATTAGATTTATGAAATATATACATAGCTGTTTATTTTAATTCCTGATAAGTACAATATCCAGTATTTCTTTCAAAGAACTTTCTTAAAGAAAGAAATTATATTTTTCATCATTTTGAAAATCAAAACTCTTGAAAAATCAACTACTTAGTCAAATTTATTTTTGCTTGACATTATTATAATGTTGTTATGTTTGAATCTCATTCCTCCCCACCATCTCCTAAATGATAATTTGAAAATTAAACCTTCCCTAGATGAAACAAAATCATTTTGGCACACTACCTCCTACACATTAAAAAAAAAGATAAGTTTACAATGAAGTGTGTTTTGACAAAACAGTGCAATAAAACTAGCTTAATGTCTCATGTTCTAGAAAGTGAAATTTAAATGAAATCTTGTTTGTAAACCCATTGTGGGTTTGTTCAAGAAAGTGTGTATTGTTATAATAGCTTATTAATAATTATGCCTCTCTGCAGAAGATGCATCCTTAGGGTATTAATTTAACTTTCCAATAAGCAGGATTAAATCCATGTTCATCTATGGATCTTTTTATATTGCCAAAGATTAAGGTCTATATAGACAAAAGCATATTTCAAATAACCATAGTAAGAGTACTGTAAATGTAATTTCTGCCCTTATTGAAAAGCTTCAGTATATAATACATATGCCATTAAACTCATCTTGTATTACTCCCAGTGTAGAAGGGAAACCATTTGACTTGCATGCACTAAACCTCTTAAGCTACAAAGCCTGTTTATAAATCGTATGAATTTAATGCATTTAACATTTCTACAAACCCAATAATCATTCTGGGATCAAATTTGGCAGCTAACAATTTGACATTAAACCTTCTGTCAATATATCATTCTTTTTATAGTTTGTTTTATTTCAAAAAAAAATTTGAGCTAATTAAACACAACTGTGAAACTAAACAGATATTTAATTTACATTATGTGATGGCTTTGGAAAGGATATTATTATTAACAAACACATATTTGAACAACAATATTTGAACAGCAGCGTTAGCAACAGAGTTAAATTCATTGACCCTTTTAGTATTAGTTATTACAGTTCAACTTTTATTTTTTTATACAGTTTATACATGCGTTCTACAAAATACTAAGAGTTACAGGGACATAGGGTAGACTGCTTGAAAATGTAGGTACTTTTTAAAGTTAAAAGAATAGTGTAAATATCATAAGTAAATCCCTTTATCAAAATGTTTATATTTTATCATAAAAATATTTTCTATGCTTTTAATTCTTCACGCACTTGAACTTATATTCATTGTGTTAAATAAAAATGTTTTATTAGCAAAATTCATCTAATAAAAATAGATAAAGCTAAAACAATAAAAAAAGGAAAGCGTGTAATAATAATATTACCTATGTACTCGTATCTCTTGGATCTCCATTGATCACGGGCCTGAATTTCTGTCAGAGCTTAATAAGTTTCAGTTGTTGTAGGCAATTAAGCAGATAGAGAAAACTATTTTCTTGGAGTGTGCTTCAGCAATATTTACTGATTATTTGAGACTGTGATACATGACTCCTCTGAGGATTAATTTACCTAGTTGCAGATTGGTGCAGCACAGTTTCTACGGCTCTATTCCTTTGAGAGATGCTACTATAATTATTGCATGTGGTGTGTTGTACAGATTCTTCATATACAATATTGCAAATGGTTTTATTTGTATCAAAATTATTCAATTCATATCAACTTTATGAATCAACAATATTTTATGTATTCTCATTTCAGATTTTGATGAGTCATGATATTTCAACACCACTGGTAAATTTTCAAAGAAAGGCAATTAAAATAATTAAGTTGGTAAGGACCTGTATGGTATTGCTTGGAAACAAGACTAGCACACATAAAAATCATTTTTATCCATTTTATAATGTGTTATGTTTTGAGAATTATAATTGGACCTTACTTGATAGCAGATAACAATTTGATACCATCTAGGAAATGATAAACCAGACTACAGTACTGCTTTGTTTTGCTTGTTTCTTTTTTGATACTTTGTGTCACACAAGGAAATAACTTCTGGAGGAAAACAATGATTTTTTTGCATTTTAAATTGCTATCCAAATTCTGTGCTTGGCTTTGCTATAGGTATTTTCATGAAAGAGATTCAACAAGTCATGGAAAACATGCAAACCAGGCAGAATGCAAGGCCAAATCTCTGAAAATTGCAACAGACCATGGGTTAAAAATATATTGCTCAAGCTAAAGCAATAATGTGGTAAAAATTCTTTCAAAGTCCTTTAAACTTACACATGCATACTACTAGGAATAAAAAAAAGGGGGGATTAGAAAAAAGGGACATTTATGATGAATTGGATCTCCCACCTTAGCTTATAGAGTATGCATTGTCCAGTATTTAATCACAGACTGAAAAACAAAGCAAAAACACAAATCAAAGTAAGTGATTTTCATTTAAAAGGGGAGCCTGGAGACATACCAGCTGTGGAGAGTGAAGTTTTCTGCAGAAAAAAAACACCTTCCTAATTCTAAAGTTAGGAGGGGGGATGCATCACAGTCTAACTCCTTTAGGATCCACTGTTACACATCATAAAGCGAAGCCAGATAGTTCATATCCCATGACTTATACAAAGCTCCTACCCAGAAAAAGTTTCCACTTCAGAAGAGACCTTTTGGAAATGAATCTACCTGCACAATACCACAGGAAATCCAAACTAGGCATACCAGTATTAATGAACAGACAACAAGAGGTCAGCACATGTAGGAGGAAAACACACACTTCACAGAGATATAATAAGACAATATTGCAGATAAGCTGACACCAGAAGAAAAAATAATTCAAGGGACAGAAGAAAACTAAAATCAAAAGTCATTCAAATTTTATATGTAGATTCAAGAAGGCATTGTATCCATTAAAAACAAAACAAAAAAACCCAAAAAACAAAAACAAAACAAAATATAAAAGAGAAAACAAAAGCGTTCTGAAGAAAATGAATAACTCAGAAACAAAGAAGAGTTATTAGAAATTATGAAAATTATTGCTAAAATAAAAAGATATTATAAGGTGTCTAGATAATAAAACATAGAATATATGATTCAGAATAAAGAAATGAAATATATATCTTAATGAATGCTAAAAAAAAAGAGAGGGTGAAATTAGGTAAATAATTAAAAATAAAGTAAAATGTAACTTTACCAGAACTGAAGTTATTTTTATTGTGAGTAAAACAAATGAAAATACAAAATATCCTAGGCTTAACCCATGAAATTTTACACCATCATTCTAAAATTTGTTTTAAAAGACAAGCACAAAAATCTCGATTAAGAAACAAAACAAAGAAAAAGTCAATTACTTTCCTGTCATAGATAAAAACTGATGAAAATAAGAGATATTTAATATTTCATTTCAAGGTTTTAATGTTATCAGTGTAGGATTTGAAATTATATAACAATCAAAATTTAAAGAATTTCAGCTAAAACCAGAAATAACCCAACAATGCTGTCTTTGAGTAATGGGACTAAAGCTTGACAAGGAGTTTATGGTTTTCTCTACTATTTAAAATATGACTATTTATACCGTTTTCTCCGCAAAACAAGACGGGCAATCAGCTCTAATGCGTCTTTTGGAGGGGACTTTAACAACACACTGACACCAATGGACAGATCTTCCAAACAGAAAATTGACACAGTAATAGTGGCCTTAAATGACAAACTAGACTGGATGGATTTAATTGATATTTTAGAGCATTTCAGCCCAAAGCAGCAGAATATACATTCTTTTCAAGTGCACATGGAACATTTTCCAAGATAGACCACATGCTAGGCAGCAAAACAAGTCTCAATAAATTTAAGAAGACTGAAATCATATTAGGCATCTTTTCTGACCAAAGGGTATGAAAATAGAGATTAACTACAAGAAAAAAAAAAAAAACCTCAAAAACAAACAAACACATGGAGGCTAAATAACACGCTACTAAATAATTAATGAGCCAACAATGAGATCAACATCAAAAACTAAAATATCAAAAGATAACTGGAGACAAACAAAAATTAAGACACAACAACCCCAAATCTATGCGAAACAGTGAAAGCAGTCCTAAGAAAGAAATTCATAGCAATGTAGGCATATCTGAGGAAACAAGAAAAATCTCAAATAAACATTCTAAGTTTACACCTATGAGAACTGGAAAAATAACAAATAACAAAGCTCAAAGTGTGACTACAATGAAGAAAATAATAAAGATCAGAGTAAAAATAAACAAAATGGAGACTATATATATATATATATACACACACACATATATACACGTGTATATATATGTATATATATACATATATGTATATATGTATGTATATATATATACACGTGTGTGTATATATATATACATGTATATGTGTGTGTATATATATATGTATATGATTAATGAAGCCAAGAGCTGTTTTTTTGAAAAGATAAATGAAATTGACAATCCTTTGATGATGTTTATCAAGAAAAAAAAGTGAAAGGGCCCAAGTAAATAAAATCAGAAATGAAAGAGAAGTGACAATGGTCACCACAGAAATACAAATAATTTTAAGAAAATACTATAAGCAATAATATACCAACAACTTGGACATTCCGAAAGAAGTGGATAAATTCCTAGAAGCACATAATGGTCCAAGACAAATAGATAATCTGAATAGACCAATTACTACCAAGAAAATTGAATCAGTAATCAACAAGCTCCTCCCCAACAAACAAAATTCCTGGACCAGATGGCTTCACAGGTGAATTTTACCATACATTCAAAAAAGAATTAACACCTATTCTCAAACTATTTCAAAAAATTCAAGAAGAGGGAAGGCTCTGAAGCTCATTTTACAAGGCCACCATTACCCTGATTCCAAAACCAGACAAAGGCATTACAAAAAAAAGGAAACTATAGTCTTATATCTCTTATGAACATAGATGCAAAAATCCTCAACAAAATATTAACAAAGTGAATTCAGCAATACTTTAAAAATATAATACACCACTATCACATGGGATTCATTCCTGGTATGCATGGTTGTTTCAATATCTACAAATCATTAACACGATACACCACATAAACAAAATGAAAAATAAAAATCATATGCTCGTATCAATAGATGCATAAAAAGTGTTTGACAAAACCCAGCACCCATTTATGATAAAACCTCTCAGAAAAGTGGGAATAGAGGGAACATATCTCAACATAATGAAGGCCATATATCACAAACCCACAGCTAATATACTCAATGGAGAAAAGTTAAAAGTATTCTCCTTAAGATCAGGAAAAGAAGGATGTCCACTATCACCACTTTTATTCAACACAGTACTGGAATTCTTAGCCACAGCAACCAGAGAAGAAAAAGAAATGAAAGGCATCCAAATTGGAAAGGAAGAAGGATACTGTCATTATTTGCAGATGACATGATACCATATATAGAGAACCCCAAAGATTCCAAGAAACTATCAGAACTGATCAATGAATTGGTTAAAGTGGCAGGATACAAAATTAATATTCAGATATCAGTTACATTTTTATACACCAATATCAGAGAGATAAATTAAGAAAATAATCCCATTTACAATTGTATTTAAAAATTTTCTAGGAATAAATTTAACCAATAAATTAAAAGACCTGTACTCAGAAAATTATAAGACTTTGAAGAAAGAAATTGAAGAAGATATAAATAATAGAAATGTACAGCATGCTCATGGATAGGAATTATTAATATAGTTAAAATGTCCATACTACCCATAGAATCTAGATTCTATAGAATCTATAGATTCAATGCAATCCCTATCAAAATACCAATGGCATTATTCACAGAATTAGAACAAATAATCCTAAAATTTATATGGAACCATAAAAGACCCTGAATAGCCACAGCAATCTTGAGAAAAAATAAAGCTGGAGGTATCACGCTTACTGATATCAAGTTATACTACAAGCCCATAGAAATCAAAACAGCATGGTATTGGCATAAAAACAGACATATAGATCAATGGATCCAAATGAAGAGCCCAGAAATAAATCCATGCCTATATGGTCATTTAATCTATGAGAAAGGAAGCAAGAATTTACATTGGGGTAAAAACAGTCTTCAATAAATGGTGCTGACAAAACTGGACAAACACATGCAAAATAAATAAATAAATAAATAAATAAATAAATAAATAAATAAATAAATAAATAAAACTGGACCCCTTTCTTACTCCATATACAAGAATAAATTCAAAATTCATTAAAGACTTAAATGTAAGACCCAAAGTCATAAAACTCCTAGAAGAAAATATAAGAAGTCAACTCTCAGACATTACTCTTAGTAATATTTTTACTGATATGCCCCCCTTGGGCAAGGAAAACAATAGAAAAGATAAATGCATGGGGCTACATCATACTAAAGAGTTTTTGCACAGCAAAGAAAACCATCAACAAAACAAAAAGACATCCTACTGAATGGGAGAAGATATTTGTCAATGATACATCTGACAAGGGTTTAATATCCAAAATTTTTTTAAAAGTCATACAATTCAACACTGAAAAAAACAAACACCCCAATTAAAAAATGGGCAGGGGACCTGAACTGACATTTCTCCAAAGAAGACATACAGATGGCCAATAGACATATAAATAGATGTTGAACATCAGTAATCATCAGAGAAATGCACATAAGAATCACAATGAGACACCACCTCACTCCTGTCAGAATGGCTATCATAAATAAATGGATAAACAAATATTGGCAAGGATGCAAAGAAAAGGGAATCTTTGTGCATTCTTGGTAGGATTACAAATTGGTGCAGCTACTATAGAAAACAGAATGACGTTTACTCAAAAAATTAAAAATAGAACTACCTTAGGACCCATCAATTCACTCCTGGGTATTTATCCAAAGAAATCCAAAATACTAATTCCAAAAAATATATGCACCCCTATGTTTACTGCAGCACTATTCATAATAGCCAAGATATGGAAACAACCGAAATGCCCATCAATAGATTACTGAATAAAGAAATTGTGGTACATTTATGCAATGCGGTATTATTCTGCCATAAAAAAGAATGAAATCTTACCATTTCCAACAACATTGATGGACCTAGAGGATATTATGGATGTTAAGTGAAATAAGTCAGACTGAGAAAGACAAATACCATATGATCTCACTAATACGTGGACTCTAAAGAACATAATAAATGAACAAAGAAAACAGAAATGGATTCATAGGTACAGAGAACAAACTGATGGTTGCTAGAGGGGAGAAGAGTTGGGAAGATGGGTGACAAAGATGAAGGGATTAGGAAGTACAAATTCGTAGTCACACTATAGTCATGGATATGTGAAATACAGTATGGAGAATATAGTTAATGATATAAAAAACATGTATAGTGTCAGATGGGTATTAGACATCGGGGCGATCACTTCATAAATTATATAAATGCCTAAGCACTGCACTGTACACCTGAACTAATATAAAATAATATTGAACATCAACTACAATTAAAAACTAGATATATAGTCATGGGATGTAAAGTACAGCATAGGGAATATAGTTAGTGGTATTGTAATAGCTATGTCTGGTGTCAGATGGGTAGTAGATAGTGGTTATCACTTTGGGAAGTATGTACATGTCTAATCATTATGCTGCTTTGTAGACCTGAAACTAATAAAAGAAGTTAAAAAAATAAATAAATTTTGTTTTGAGTCACTAGTTTCAGGGTAATTTGTTTTGTAGCAATAAGTAACAAGCAATGCATGGTGAAAATGTAACATCTGAATCTAAGTATATTTGTCAACAAAATTTTCCTGCCAATATGCTATTCCTTTTCTAAAGTTTAGTTATTATAAAAGAATTATATATTTAAAAGATGTAGGCAACTAATCTTTAAATAATTCAATTTAGTGAGTGTAGCTTATTGTCAGGAATCAGTCAGTCCTTAAGATGGCTGAGTTCTCACCTCTATTTTTAAATTTCCTGCATAGGAATCACATCTCTGGGTAACAAACACAAATATCCTGTGTTGGGATGGTGGTGTGTACAGAAAAAATAGCATCATGAATCTGACAAGGGAAATATCTTCTTCCACAAAGCAATGCGTGAGCGTAGGTTGTGGCATCCACTAAGGTCCATTATTTTACTCCAGAGTTTACAGAAATTATATGCAGGAAAAGAAAGATTTGGTTTGAGGGAAATGAGAACTTTAAAGTCTGCGCATCTAGCAGTAAATCATTACTATTTAAAGTCTGCAGAAGTAGAAGATAGGAAATGCAATATTCTGGGCAAGACTAATTGAGAGAAGCACTCATGATGATAAATCAGCATCTAACGTTTCTTTCTTTCTTTTCTTTTTTCTTTTTCCCTGTTCTGGTCCAGGTTTCTAAAACTGATAGACACATGTGGGATGATGTATCACCCTACTTGGTGGCAGTATTCTAAAATTCAAATTCTGTTTTACTTAAGAGATGCCTGGTTTTGTTTTAAATGTGGAATATGCCGACATAACATCTTGTGATTTAGGAACTTCACTTCATTATTGGTCCTATAATATAAATAGATAAGGGCGCTGATTATTAATCTTATTTATCATGCTCTTAAGAAATAATTTTGTATACCTTTATCTAAAAACCACAATGAGATATCACCTCACACCAGTTAGAATGGCTATCATCAACAAGACAAATAATAAGAAGTGTTGGAAAGGCTGTGGAGAAAAAGGAACCCTCATACACTGTTGGTGGGAATGCAGATTGGTACAGTTATTACGGAAGGCAGTGTGGAGGTTCCTCAAAAAATTAAGAATAGAATTACCATGCGACCCAGCAATTCCCCTCCTGGGTATCCACCCAAAAAATCTGAAAACATTTATCTGTAAAGATATATGTGCTCCGATGTTCATTGCAGCTTTATTTACAGTGGCCAAGACATGGAAACTACCAAAGTGTCCTTCAATAGATGATTGGATAAAGAAGATGTGGTATATATATATACAATATACAAACACTATTCTGCCATAACACAAGATGAAATAGTGCTATTTGCGACAACATGGATCTTGAGATTATTATGCTAAGTGAAATAAGTCACACAGAAAAAGTCAAGAAACATATGACCTCTCTGATATGTGGCATATAAAACTCAAAATAACAAAAGAACAAGCAAACAAATGAAGAAACAAAAACTCATAGACACAGACAATAGTTTAGTGGTTACCAGAGGGTAAGCGGGGAAAGGGGTGGGAGATGAGGTTTCCAAAACCACTTTTGGAAATTCACAATATGGAAATCAGATTAAATTGAAAACACGCAATAATTGAAAACACGCAATAATCTCCTTCAGTCTATACAAAGATTACATGAAATAAAAAATAAGATAAATTTTAAAAATGATGGGAAATCTGCAGTAGAGAGGGCCTCAAAACATTTCTAAAACAACTCTTGAAAACCAAAAAGGGCTGTAAAATCTCCCGACTGGTATTTAAAGGATCTGGCAGCTTTGAGAACGGACAGGAGGATAAAGATAAGGAAGAATCCACTTCGCCCTCCCAGAGTACTAAGTAACTTAGAGCTGAGGCACAAAGTTAATTTCAAGCCATAACTGTACAACTGAAGAAATGATCAGTCAACAAAATGGTAGAATACATATATTTTTAGAAAGGAGAGGATTCACAAATCCTTTAATTCTCCAATAAACCTTTTAACTGAAAGAAATTTGAGACTGTGATCCAGAAAAATAGAAGAGAAAATGAAGAGGAAGTCAGATATGTATTATTGCAACAGCACACCCCATCCTGGGAGTTAAGTCCCAGGAAGCCTGGAGAACAAAACAGTTTCTTCTAGAGCAGTAGAGACGGATCCAGGAGGGAGGCTCATGGGACATGCTGCTTTATACGATGATATCTTTCCCATAGAAGAAAATATGATCCATCAGGAGAAAGTCTCTTTTTCAGGAAATTTTGATACTGTTCACTAATTAGGAAAACGTGTATTCCAGAGTGATTTCTCATGTTTTTTGTTTGTTTGTTTGCTTGCTTGCTTATTCGAGTTTGTCAGATATTTATTCTAAATTAATTATAAACAAGCACAATTTTCAGACTATATTTTGAATTCTGAATTTAAATTATTATTTACATTTTATTTTAAGATAAATATGAGGTTTTTATAGGACATGCTTCTTTGACATTTGGACTGAGTGTGCCTAATGTTATGTGATGAACACTTATTTAATAAAATGTAAGTTCACTGAACTGTTGCATAGATATTTTCCAGAATGCCAATCAAGCTGAGAAAGTACAACTGTCCAACACAGTGAGCTAAAAATGCCCTGGAAATAAAAGCTGCAAGCAATTGCAGACTTAATATTTTGAAACAAAGCAGGTTCGGAACCGAATACCTCTGTGCCAGATTTTATGTAGCTATATTCATGTTATATATTCATGCTGCAGCACTTTCTTCAGACCTCGCTGAAGAAGGGCCATTTACTTTGCTTTCGGGGAATGACCAGTGCATTTACATGGTAGAGAGAAACTTTTCAGTTATATAATCAGTTCTGCCTCTTAAACCTCTTCCATTCTGCTCTGATCACACGTGTTAATAATGATGCTGACAGAACTTTTGTCATGGCCAAAAGCTAGTCATTATTTTCTGACAAAATGGCAACAACAAAAAAATAAAATTACCCTTTTCTCTATAAGGATAAATTTCCTTTGAGACTTTGAGAGTTAGTTTAATCGTTCTGTTTTAGGGAGGAGGTATGTCAATATTAGGTTCAATAAAATGTATACTCTTAACTGCTACAGGGAAAAAGAATGAGTGATCTCAAATCTCAAATTCTAACATTTTCTTTAATCATACCCAAGCAAAATTAGTCTCAGGCAGAGAATGATATGCCATATCTATTTGGAGTATTTCTTTGATATTTACATGATTTTCTATCCCCATACTGTCAGAAATTTAAATATCGTGTTGGAATATTAATACAAACATTATGAGTTCTTTGAGTTTTGATGTTCTCTTTTTCAAGAATCTGAGAATTACAATTACTTTTCCATAAACAATTAAAAATGCATTTTCTGCAAAATTATATAAATGTCTGTTATACACTTAATATTTATTGTTGATTTAATAAACTATGATGAAATAGTTGTGATAACACAGAGCATTGTTATAAAACTCTTAAACTAAAAGTATCTATTTAGCAGATAATTAAAGATTCATATTGGATTAACATAGCATTTTTACAAATCATGCTTCCAACTAGTGTTATGAAAACAACACTAGTTTTATGCTGTAGGTGCACTTTACTGTATGATAGAAATTTAACATGCAACTGTGAAATCCATGTTATCTATTCAGAAAAACATCTCCCTCATAAAGTGGACTACACCTACTTCCTATTCCCTGGAGACAAACCAGTTAGTCAATATTTTGATTTCAATGGTACATAAAGCAATCTGAACTTTCATGAAACCTAAAGGATATTCTGTACAATAGTGTGAAGGACCCAAATAAGCTCCAAGATGATGGTATAAGGTTTTACCAATGTGTCTCTGTAAGCTTCAGTGTTCTTACCAGCAAAATTGCAAGAATAATATTTAAGGTGAGGTTATTCTCATTATGATTGCTGAAATGAGGTAAACTACCACCTAGCAAGGTGTCCCTCAAACAAAATAAGTAATAAATAAATATTAATCTTTCTCCTCCTTCCCTCCTTTCCTTATTTCCTTTTCCTTTTCACTCCCTCCCTCCTTCCTCCTGTTTTTTCTTTGGCCTTCCCTCACCCTTCCTACCTCCCTCCTCTCTTTCTCTTTTTCTTTCTTTTCTGAATATGTCCTAACTCTGAATTTACAGATATAAAATCTTTGAGATTATTTTCAGACATATGGGGGATTATAAAATAAAGCCAAATATTTTGATACCTAGCAAGATTCATTGTCATTTACTTTATTACATAATGGCTTTTAAAAAATTGCCACAATGTTCGGAATCACTGAAATACAGTGTTTATGAATGGCTGTTTTTTTTTTTTGGCATTATAATATACATACTGCATAGTACAAAAGAATTAAGATAGTAAAATATTTAGCTCCAAAATTTAAACGATAAAAAAATAAAACTGAAACTGTTATTTTCTAGGCCAAATTGTGTTGTATTATTAAGAATGCTAAATACAGTGATCGTTAGGTTCCTCCCAATTGTTTGTATATTTTTCGTATTTTGGCTTCACCTTTGAAGACAACGAATCTAAAACAAAAGCTAAATCTATTGTATATTTGAAAATATTGTATTTGTTTGCCATTATCTTGAACAGTTAGCTATTGCTAAAATTTCTGTGACCTACATTTTAAATGACCTTCATATCACCATTATTAAAATAAATTAATGTCAGAGTCATTCCAACTTATATTTTCTATAATGCCATTAGCCCGCTAGGCACTGAATAAATGTTAATTGAATTAAATTGTTAATTGAATGACTTGAATAAGCCATGAGGTCAACTACAACTTTTGGATGAGTAATTGGTTAAACAAAGTTTTTAGTCCCTAAATCATTTTGTCAAGAGGAGAAGACATATGTGGATTAAAAATAATAAAAAGCCACTGTGGGACAGAGCCAGGAGTGCAGTTTCCAGGCTCTCGGCCTCACGTGGAAAGGTGCTGGCTCAGGTAGTAAATGGCCATCAACTGTGATTGGATGGCCATCAGCTGTGGCTAGTTGGCCGTCAGCTGTAACCAGTGAGCCGTTGGCCACTAGTATAACTGCCATGGCTGCGCTGGGGACTTGAGTCGCGGAGAGAGCAGTTGGTTGGCAGAAAAGCGGACAGTAGGTGGCACGTCCTATGAATCCATCCTCCAGTGAGACTATAGTGGTATGACTCCCTTACCTATGGCTCTGTGGGTGTTCCTTTTTGGCCTCACCATGTCCTGTGTTCTTGTGTGGGGAGCAGGAGCTGAGACCCTGCATGACACCCTGCATGACAGGTACCTATCTTAAAAATTTTCCTAAGATGATCACTTAGGAAATTCAATATAAATTAATAAACTGATTTCAACTTAATGTGGCATTTCTAAATATAAAATGGCATATTTGAACAAAACAGGTGACTTGAGTTATGTACTAGTTTTCTGTGGCTGCTATAAAAATTAACAACAAACTCATTCGCTTAAATAAGAAAATTCTACCTTACAGTTCTGTAGTTGAGAAGTCCTACAAAAGTCTCAAGGTGTAGAGAAGGCTGAGGCTCTCGAGGAAGATTCATTTCCTTGTCTTTTCCAGTTTCTAGAGGCGTATATTCCTTATCTCATAGCCCCTTCCATCTTTAAAGCCAAAAATGTTACATTCTCTGTGTCTTTTTTCCATAGCCACATCCTCATCTGACTGACTACATTTCTACCTCCCTCTTTCACTTTTTTTTAAATCAGGAACCCACCTGATTTATTGGGCCCACCTGAATGATCAGCCTGATCTTTCCTAGCTTAATGGCAGCTGACAATCTTTTTTCCATCTAAAACCATAAATTCCTTTTTTTTTATGTAATCCAATGTCATGCAGGGTGGCCTGCGGGATCTCTGGTCCCGCTCCCCTCATAAGAATGCAGGATATGGCAAGATCAAAACAGAACAACCAAAAAGCCATAGGTAGGGGAGTCATATCAGTATATTCTCGCTGGCAGCTGGGTTGGAAACACAGGAAGCAGGAGCCACACTATTCGCAACCTGCCATCCACTTCTCTCTGTCAACCAACCTCACTTGCTAGCTGCAATCCGCTCTTGCTAGCTCAGCCACCATCTTCTTGCTAGCCCCCATTTCCTGCTAGCATACCCACAGCAGTTACATTACTGGCCAATGGCTCACTGGTTACAGCTGATGGCCAACTAGCCACAGCTGATGGCCATCCAATCACAGTTGATGGCCATTTACTACCTGAGCCAGCACCTTTCCACGTGAGGCCGAGAGCCTGGAAACTGCACTCCTGGCTCTGTCCCCACACACGTTCATTTTATTTCTATAAATTAGTAAGGTTAGAGAGGAAACAAAACAACTACACTACTTCTTTTATAAATAGATTAAGACAATTTTAAAATCCAGCGATTTGGGCGGCAACTGCTCTTGCAACTTCGGGCTGAGAGTGGGCGTAACCCCGCCTATGGGCACCAGAATTTTTTGCTATTTGGTTACAGAGGGAGGGGGCTATGGAGGAACTTTAAGGGAAAAAAACAGGGCCGCTTGGTCAAGCGACTGCTGGCATGGCTTGTCTTCCTCAGGAGGGATGAGTTGGAACCCTGGTGGATGACCATCTGTAGATGAAAACTGCTGTGTTCCAGATGACACAAACTTGTCTGTTTGAAGAGGAGCTTATAAGGTCTTGTGGGGCAGAGTTTCAGAGAGCAGTTTCCAGGCTCTTGGCCTCACATGGAAGGTTGCTGGCTCAGGTAGTAGATGGCCATCAGCTGTGGCCCGTTAGCCAATTGGCCACTGACACAACTGCCGTGGCTGTGCTGGAGAGTGGAGTCGGTCAGTTGGCAGAAAAGCGGACAGCAAGTCGCATGCCATGTGAATCCAACCTCCAGTGAGACTATAGTGGTGTGACTCCCCTACCTATGGCTCCGTGGGTGTTCCTTTTTGGCCTCGCCATATCCTGCGTTCTTATGTGGGGAGCGGGAGCTGAGACCCCGCAGGCCGTGCCACATGACACATGGCGCAGTGAGCAGGGTCTCCTGCATGACAAATGGCGCAGTGAGCATGACAAATGGCCATTTACTACCTGAGCTAGCACCTGTGCATGTGAAGCCGAGAGCCTGGAAACTGCACTCCTAGCTCTGTCCCCATACCCAATATTCACAGGTTCTGGGATTTAGGATATAGGGCTACAATTCTGCCTACCATGCTAGTATATCTAAATATTTTTAAAAAGGAGTATGAAGTTGAGCATTTTTTCATATGTCTGTTTTGCCATCTGTATGTATGTCCTTTTTAGAAAAATGTCTCATGTCCTCTGCGCATTTTTTAACTGGGTTGTTTGTTGTGAAACAAACAACCCGCATGTAATCCCACATGTTTATTTTTTCTATTACTTCCCTTACTCGCGGGGATATATCAGTAAAAACTTTACTCTGGGTAATGTCTGTAAAGTTTCTTCCTACATTTTCTTCTAGGAATTTTATGGTTTCAGATCTTACATTTAAGTCTTTAATCCATTTTTAATTTATTTTTGTATATGGTGTAAGGAGGTGGTCTAGCTTCATTTTTTTGCATGTGTCTGTCCAGGTTTCCCAGCACCAATTATTGAATAGACTGTCTTTACCCCACCGTAAATTCTTGCTTCCATTGTCATAGATTAAATGACCATATAAGCATGGATTTATTTCTGGGGTCTCTATATCATCAATAAATCAACAAACAACAAGTGCTGCAGAGACGTGGAGAAAAGGAAACCCTTGTGCACTGTTGGTGAGATTCCAGATTGCTGCAGCGACTATGGAAAACAGTGTGGAGGTATCTCAATAATCTGAAAATGAAACTACCTTATAATCCAGCAATTCCACTCCTAGGTATCTATCCAGAGAAATCTACAACTCTAGTTGAAAAAAAAAAAAAAAGCACCCCTACATTTATTGCAGCACTATACACAATAGCCAAGACATGGAAACAACCGAAATGCCCATCGGTAGATGACTGGATTAAGAAACTGTGGTACATTTATACAATGGAGTATTATGCAGCCATAAAGAAGAAAGAAATCTTACCATTTGCAACAACATGGATGGACCTAGAGAACATTATATTAAGTGAAATAAGTCAGACAGAGAAAGACAAATACCATATGATCTCACTTATATGTGGAATCTAAAGAAAAGACTAAATGAATGAACTAATCAGCAACAGTCTCAGAGACACAGAGGAAAAACTGAGGGCTGCTAGATGGGGGGGTGGGGATAAAGGGGAAGGTGAGGGGATTAGAAAACAGTCAGTAACCACATGATTGCCAAGGGGTTGTGAAAATCAATTTGGGGAATATAATCAATAATGTTGTAAAGATTTTTAGAGTATCCCACGGAGACTACCTCAGGGAAGATGTGGTCAAGATGCCTGATCACTGCACTGTACACCTGAAGCTGAAGCTGAACAATAACGAATGTCAACTACAATTTTATATATACATATAAATATATAATATAATATATGTGTATATATATGTATATATATAGTTACAAGAAGCGGAGCACAGCATTAGGAATAGAGACAGTGGAAATGTGATGGCTGTGTGCGATGTCAGAGGGATAGAGGATGGGGGGAGGGGGGCTGACACTGTGAGGATATAAATGATAAACGTCTAACTATTACATTGTTTTGTGCACCGGAAACTAATAAAAATCAAAATAAAATAAAATAAATCAAAAAAATAAAATTAAAATTAAAAAAATATATACAAGGAACATGACGAGGGGATTGTGAAGCGGCAATTGAGGAAGGAGAGCCAACCCAAGGGTATGTTTTCTAAATGATCATCAACTCTGCTGACAGCTGGGCTCAGTTCAGCATGGGACCGTGTAGAATGCATATTGGAAGTGTCTGTCTAAGGGATGAAAAAGGGTAGCATTTATGCACTAGCTCCTATCACCAGAATGCTAACCACTTTGCATTTCCAGGTTTATATTTGCATCGGAATGGCTAAATCGTTTCCTTCAAACACTCTATTTCACATGGTAGAGAAACACTGAGACAGAAAGCTACAGACACACAGTGCAGCTGGGAAAAGTTGGTGTCAGGTTACATAGGCATGTAGCCACAGCAGACGTTAATGAAGAGTGGACCTACATATCTCTGTAAGTCACAAATGAAATGGCCTATGAGGCAAGATGTATTGGAAAAGGTAAAATAAAGCTGTAGAAGTCTGATTTATACTTTGGGTACTTATGTCTGTTTCTTGACTTAATTACAAAATAAGGAGTACAGTAAATCTTCACTTAACATCGTCAATAGTTGCTTGGAAACTATGACATTAAACAAACCAACACGTAACAAAACCAATTGTACTACAGGCTAATTGATATAAACAGGAGGTATGTTATTACAGCATATTTCTGGTCACAAAAATATTACCAAACTTCTAAATAAAGACCTAGAACAATTCTAATCTTGAACATTGAAATAAATGTGAGCTATACATATGCTAAAGAGAATTAATAAAAACACATAAGATAATTATTTTCCAACCTGCTTATTCTAGTTCAGAGCCTATCGTGGTAGCTCAGAACGCAGCATGAGACCAACCCTAGACAGGACACCCTTCCATCACAGGGAACACTCAGACCCACACCCACCCACACTTCAACTGGGACGATTTAGACACACCACTTCATGTTTATCATAGCCATACGTAGTAATTAGTGGCACAAACATAATCTTATCCCCACATTTGAAACCTTGGAATCAAATTTGACTTCTTTTATTTATTTATCTGTATAAGTCACTGAAATTTCTTTGAAAACAGTTTTTAATATAATTGTTCCTGCTCAATCTCTGAAGCCAACATTCTAGATCTAGATTTTCATCATCAAATTATTATATTAGTTAACTTGGCCCTTAGGTCCTGTTTTCTGTAGCTTGTCCTTATAATTATCACTAACATCAATGGTATCATCCTTGCTTACATTTCTTCTTTCTCTAATACCTCTTTCCCTCTTTCTTTCATACTTTAAGTCATACATTTTGTAGGCATTTATTAAACACTATGCACTAATATCACAGATGGCATTAAGAATACAAGCTAGAATATAACAGGCTATCTTCAAGGTAACAGTTTTCTTTCTTAAATCTCTTCATCATGTTGACATCAAATAGTCATAGACAGTTACAACAAAATAAAACTAACGATTAAAAAACAATAAACAAACAAAACCACATCTCTCCCCAATAAATAATTTAGAGTAAATAATTTAGAGTATAATATTATTTAGAGCAAAATTAATTATAAAAGAGCTAGTCCTCCCTTCCTTTTTCAACTTGTATGGAGAACTATAATATTTTATAACACATAAAATGTTCAACATAAATGGTTAAATCATTATGAACATTGTGATAAAAATTGTACATGTATGTCTCTTTGTCAAACAGTTATGTCTTTTTCCAATGTCTTGATTTGTTTTCTCTTTAAATATCAGTAAATATGATTAATTTTCAGAACTTAATGTGTTATCAAGTAGTGTGTGTATATATATATATATTTGTAGGTTTAATTTCTGCATTTTGGATCTTAACTCTCAATTAACTTATATTGAAGAATTTCAAAGTTAGAGGTATATGTTTTTTTCCCAATAAAAAATAGCTCCTAAGAGTTTGATATGTAATTAATAATTTATAAAAATATTTTTATATGTATATACAACTTCAATATTTATTATAGTATCTTATTGTATTTTTATATACGTATATATGACTTCAATATTTATTATAGTATCTTATTGTATTTTTATATATGTATATACGACTTCAATATTTATTATAGTATCTTATTGTTATATACTGTACGTTTTGAGCAATAATTATAAAGTTTGTAATTTTGTAGTATTGTGGTCAAAGGACATGTTGTATATATCACTCATTCTCTGGAATTGGTTATAAATTGCTTTGTGGCCTACTATGCATTCAATTTTAAATATTCCTCATGTGCTTAGACATTTAAATATGATATATTCTCGACTTAGGACAGGGTACTAGCAAGATAGAGGGTAGACAAATCAATTCATAATAAATAAATATAGGTGAGATTTTCTCTCCTACATCAATTCATTCTCTTCTTCTGTTGAACTTATTATTTGCATATTCAATTACTTAGATGTACCCTCTAAGTTAATTTTTCTTATAATTTCCTAACTTTGACCTATCTATCTGGTTTTTATATTTATTATGTTCTGTGATTTTTTTTCTGGGCTTCTTACTTCTCTTTTCTTGACTTTCATTACATTAACATTTTCTTCATTCCCTTCTATTCTGGATTGGAAGGTATACATACTCCTTTTATTTTTTTATTGTCTATTTTTATATTTTTAATGTGCACATCAAGTTAATCAATCTTTAATGTTAATTTTTTAAAAGAACATTGAGAAACAACTTGGCTCATTATACATTAAAATACACAACAGTTTCACTATCTCAAGAACATAATAGTTTCATAGACATAAAAACATAGTTATATGAGTCAATATGGAAAGCCCAGAAAATAAAAACTGTGTATGTGGGAATTTAATATATCAAAAAATTCTACTACAACATAGTGGGGAAATGAGAGCAAATTTTCTTGCACAACAGACAGAATATAAAGCATCACCTAGCTCATAGCCTACGCAAAAAAAATAATTTCACAAAAATCTAAATAGATTAAATAATTATACATAAAAGAAATGAAAAATAATGGAAAAATACACATATATGCAAACACACAAAGGCACTCACACACACGTGATAAATAGAAGTCAAATCTCTAAAGAAAAAGATGGGCACATTTGATTATATAAGAGTTTATATTTTTTGTTTGGAAACTATCCGACAAACAAAATAAAATAAAAACATAGATTGTGAAATATATGTGCACTGCATGTGATAAAATGTTAATATATATTTTTTCATTTGGAACTTATCCTTAACAGTTATTTAATAACTGTCTTAGACTTAAATATACATGGATTTTTACTGTAAATCATTCAGACCTTATAAAACTAGGAAAAAATATAAGCAAATAAATTTATATAGACATTCGTAGGATTTCTTCACATTTAAAATCTGTCTCTTCTGTCTTACTTTTTGAACTGAATTTATGGTATACATAGCTTTCTGTACTGTATTAGAATCTGTGACAACAGAAACATTTGTGATGCAGAATTTCTTTAAAAAGAAAAACTCATAAAAGAAGTAAAACCCATTAATGCTGGCATTTAGTAGGCTTTGGAATTTTGTAAGACTGACTGACTATTTTTTGTGAAATTTAAAAGATTAGTATAAAATATAAGTAAAATGTAGAACTGAATCCTTAAAAATACACTTATTAAATTAAAATCTAAACCCAAGTACAACATATTATATATACCCTTGAATTCTAGTCCATTTTTAAACTGGAGCATACTATAAGCACTGCAGATTCTAGTCTATTTGTAACTAGAATCTGACATTTGGACAAGTAAATAACCAAAATCCAAAGAGAGCCTTAATGGAGTGACATCAGAAACATGGCAATGTGAAGGGTCCCCTTTGATCTCTCCCCTTGGAGTTACAACAAGTTAAACAGCTATAATTCAACAAAGGATTCCCTGTGCAACACACAAATACATTTGACAGATTCGCACATCAAAACATTTGAAAGTGGGTGAATCATCCATAAGGAAAAATGAAATACTGCCATTTGCAACAACATGGATAGATCTTGAGATTATCATGCTAAGTGAAATAATTCAGACAGAAACAAGTTGATAACCATATGACTTCACTCATGTGAGATATAAAACTGAAAGCAACAAATGAACAAGACAAAAGAAAAATTATAGACACAGATAACAGTTTAGTGGTTACCAGAGGTTAAAGGGGAGGAAGGATTGTAGAAGAGGATAAAGGGTGTCAAATAAATGGTGATGGAAGGAAAACTGACTCTGGATGGCGAACACACAATGCAACAGATAGATGATGTATTATAGAATTGTACACTTGAAACCTATATAATTTTACTACCCAATGTCACCTCAATAATTTTAATAAAAATTATTTTAAAAAGACAGATAGAATCTTAAATAATTATTATTCAACAATTCACAGAAGATGGAATTCCAATTGCAAATATGAAATAGAATATTTCAAACTTCTCTTGATATTAGGAAATACAATTCAAAAGAATATATTATTTCTCAATGTCAAACTGTTAAAAATAAAGAGGAATACTTACTTTTGTCAATAACATAATATAAAAAGTTCTTTTATATATTTGTGTTTAGAACTGTGAATATTTATGATTTGGAAAAAAACAAACATGACGTGTCTTCTAATTAGAAGTATGCATAGTCTTTTACCCAGAAATCACAGTTTTGGGAATCTACTCTATAAAAATAAATCTATATAAATAAGAGTATTAATGCAAAGTAGTCATTTATGTGTCTGTTTTTTGTTGTGATCTTAAACCAAAAATAAAACAAATGCCTACTAACAGGGAATGGTTAAATTTATCATTGACCGATTCAGGACAAAGGAGTTATATAGTTCACCAACTAAAGTGCAAGGAATTCTATGAGGAATAAATTGAGAATGTCAGGTTGCTGATAAATAGATGACACATAATCCTTTATCTTCTTCAAATATAAATGAAAATAAACTGTCTATGTGTATATGTGCGCTTGTGTGTTTTTATAAAACTACATGTATTTGCACTTAATTGAATGATCCTGGAAGAAGAATACACATCAGGTAAGAAGGAAGGACAAACATCAATTTGCATCAAACTTTTGGAGACTGTCAGAAAAAAGAAGAGATTAAATTAAAGGTGAAGAGAAAACAATATATTTTAAACAAAATGAAATTTGCACATAATAAAATTATATATTTATAAACATATTCATTCTTTCAAATATGTTTATATCTAGTATATACAAAACAGTATGAGAAATGGTTAAAAAAGTTAATATATTTATCTCAGAATAGTGATATGTAACTTTCATTTTATTATAGTTATGTGAAATTTTTTATAATAAGAATTATATATATGAAATATAATTCTATTTTTATGGTGGAAGTTGGAAATGCTTGTATCATTTATAATAACCTTATTAATATCTTCCATAATTTGCTGTCTTATAATGAAGTCACATCTGCTTTTAAATTTCTTAGATTAATTTTTATTGTTTAGTTTTTACATATATTGCAATACTGTGTTTCCCTGAAAATAAGACCTAACCAGAAAATAAGCCCTAGCATGATTTTTCAGGATGACATCCCCTGAGCAGAAGCCCTAATGCATCTTTTGGAGCAAAAATTAATATACAACCCGGTCTTATTTTCGGGGAAACACAGTATATACTATTAATATCTTTTTTTGCCTTTTCTTTTTAACTCAATTGCTTCTTAAGCTTTGTTTGCTTAGTAAATTGTATCTTTTATTAAACTTAATCTTTCCACCATGGGTGAGAAGCAGTGAATTCTGTTAGTCGACTTTGTTTTTGTGAAAATATTTTATTTCACAATTTTGAACCACATTAAACTAAGGAAAAAAAATGCAGGTATGTACTTCAGTGCTTGAGGATATTGGTGTATTTTGTTCTGGTTTCTATTGTTATTGAAAAATGTTTTCTGTATGTCTTTAAACAACTCTTTGCCGGTAATATGCATTTTCAGTCACAATTTTATTATTATTATTATTTTTAAATTTCATCTTTGCAGTTTAATGTCTCTCTGTGCTCTTAAAATTTAACTACCATTATCTCTCTGAATTACCTCTTCTGGCAGTCCTATTACACACAAGTTGGGGATCTTCATTCAGTCTTTGTTTCCTAACTTTAATTTTTATAGTCTTGAAAAATGCATCTATGCTTAGGGTGATTTCCTCAAATCTATTCCTAATCAATGAATATCTCTTCATCTCAGAATAAACTACTGTTTAATATGTCTAATAAATGTTTAATTTAAGAAAATATTTTGTTTCTAAAATTCTTATTTTTTCAAATATTCCTGTTCCTTTACAAAAATAGTGAACTTAATTTATTGATAATCTTACTTTGTTCTTTCTATCATAACCTTTATCTCTATTAATTATAAGATAATTGAAAATTTTTTATTTTTTTTAATTTAAAGTGGTCTATTTTCTTTACCTCTTAAGGATGTAACATTTTAACTGTAAAATCATCCACTGCAGAAATTGTTTTAAATTAATGATTTGATGCTATGGATTCTAACGTAATTCCCCTGAAATACCTGTCTTTATATTTGAATTTGTTCTTTCATTTGCCTATGTGGGCCCATAGGTTGCACCATATCAGCATTATATGACATTTATTTTATCTCAAAGTTTCAGCATCATTAGGACAGTGTTAAAATCCTAGCACCTGTGTCCAGTACAACCCTTGGTTTCCACTTTACAATTATGGCTCTCTTTTCATTTACAGCTCAAGGGAAGAGCATGTTTCATGCTGCATTCTAAAGTAGTAAGCAGAATTTCAGTAGACCTATATTTAAAGATGGGTCAACATTTCCTCATTATTTGATTTATTGAGGAAACCAGTAAACACTGCTGCAAACACTGCTGGTATCCTTCATTACCGTCCCCATACAATTTTAGATTCTGAATCCTAGAGAATATGTAATACATAATTTCCCTGCTTATCTAACTATGCAGTTTCCACTTCTGTTTTCTGTTTCCATTTTGTGTTCACTTTTCACTTTTGGATCCTAGTGCTTTATCTTTCTTATTTTAAATTTTGCTATATCATATTAAAACTCATATTTGGGAAGATTCAGGATGGTGGAGCAGATAAATGTGTGTTTGCCTCATCTCATGAACACATCAAAACTACAACTAAATTACAGAACAATCAACTTGGAGAACCATCTGACGTCTAGCTGAACAGAAGTTTTATAATTAAGGATAAAAGAAGAAGCTACTTCGAGACTGGCAGCAGAGATGGAGATGTGAAAAATGCTAGTCTCACACCCACCTGTGGCAGTTGAAAATTGGGAGAGATATCTCGGCCACAGTGGTTCCTCACAAAGGATCAAGGGACCCCAGCCCCCAAACCAGGCTCCCCAGAACTAGTGTGAGGAAGAGGAGCCTCCACAACATCTGGCTATGATAAAAAGGGGTGATTCCAACCATTCTGTTGGGATGGAAGACTGTTGTAAATCCAGACACCCTCTTAAAGCGCCCACAGAGGCACACACCCTGGGCTCTGGAGGAGGGACAGTGCTACTCTGGGGGCATCAGAGACATAGGGAGAGAGACCGAGTTGTGTAACTTTGAGATGAGGACTGGAGAGACAGTCCCCATTTTCCCTGAGAGGCCCAGCAGGTGGGTGCCATCTTTCCTGTGTTGAGCCCACCCACACAAGCCAAATCTGAATCTGATTAGCCCGGTGAGCTCTGCTGCCCTATGCTGCTGACTCATTGAGACTCTGCCTCAATCAACTAGCATACTGCAAGAAGCTTCATCAGCGGCTGAACCTTACAAGAGCCAGCAGGTGGGAGCAGGTCTCCTAGTGTCCTAGCTTTTTGCAGAGCTACTCCAGACCTGGATCAGGTGGCAGCCATCCTAGGTTTGCAGTGTGGCCTCTCCGACATGACTCCAGATACAGCGCAGACAGCGACCAACCACAGATTGTTTTCTGGCTTCTACCAGGTAGTCCTATGGCCAGTAACAGTCAGTTGCTGACCTGGGCCTGCACCGGAGCCCCTCCCAGAGGCCCCAGAACCAATATACTTGGAGATTGGCTTCAGACCACAGCAGAACACCACCCAATTAGCCCCACAATCAGCACACAAAAAGAGCAGTTTCAACACACACCAGAGCTCACTAGGGCAAATCCTGCTCCATAGGGTAAGCCTCCTACAAAGTAGCCCTTAAGCTGTGGACATGGGCAAACCACACAGCCTGTCAGCCTGCGGGTCAATACCACACACTGAGATGTCAACAGTAATTAAGGCTCAATTATAACAGGAGGGTACACACAACCCACACAAGGGACACTCCTGGTACACCTGGCTTAAGTGACCAGGGAGACTGTGATACTGGGCCCCACAGGAACCCTACTACATAATGCCTCCTGTCAAGACTTGGAGACATAGCAGGCCTACCTTATACATAGAAACAAACACAGAGAGGCAGCCAACATGAGGAAACAAAGAAACACATCCCCAATGAAAGAACAAGAGAAAACTCCAGAGAAATAACTAAGTAAAATGCAGTCAAGCAAACGACCAGATACAGAGTCCAAAACAATGGATATAAGGATGCTCTAGGAGCTTAGTGAGGACTTTTACAAAGAGATAGCAAGCATAAAACAGGACATAGAAACCATAGAAAAAGAACCACTGAGAAGTGAAGACTACACTAACTGAAATTAAGAATGAACTTGAAGGAATCACCAGCAAACTAGATGAAGTAGAGGATCAAATCAGTGATTTGGAAGACAAGGTAACAGAAAACACCCAATTGCAAAAAGAAAACAGAAAAAAAATTCCCCCCAAAGTGAGGATAGTTTAAGAGACTTCTCATACATCAAGCATAACAGCATTCACATTATAAGGATACCAGAAAGAGAAGAGAGAAAATAAGAGATTAAGAATCTATTTGAAAAAAATAATGACTGAAAACTTTCCTAACCCGGTGAAGAAAATAAACATACAAGCCCAGGAAGTACAGAGCATCCCAAATAGGATAATCCCAAACAGGGCCAAACCAAATGACATTATAATTAAAAAGGCAAACGTTAAGGACGAAGAGAAAATACTAAAAGCAGTAGAAAAAAGTAGTTAGTTACCTACAAGGGAGCTCCCAAAAGACTGTCAGCTGATTTCTCAACAGAAACTTTGCAGGCCAAAAGGGATAGGCACAAAATATTCAAAGTGATCAAAAGTGAAGACACACAACCAAAGGTACTCTACTTAGTAAAGCTATCTTTTAGAGTAGAAGGACAGATAAAGTGTTTCCCAGAAAAGAAAAAGCTAAAAGAGTGTATCACCACCAAACCAGAAATACAAGGAATATTAAAGGGACTTTCCTTTAAGACGGAAAAAAGAAAAGATAAAAAATATGAAAAATAAAATGGCAATAACTACATATCTATCAACAATTGCTTTCAATGTAAGTGGATTAAATGCTCCAATCAAAAATATAGGGTGGCTGAATAGATAAAAACAAACAAAACCTTACATATGCTGCCTACAAGAGATTCACTTCCAACTGAAAGACACACTTTCAGACTGAGAGTAAAGGGATGGACTTCTTATACCAGACAAAATAGACTTTAAAACGAATGCTATAACAGGAGACAAAGAAGGGTCCAGTTATCCTACTTCAGAGCATTGATCCGAAGAAACCCAATATGCTACTTCCAGGGGATGTGTTCATCCATATGTTCACTGCAGCATTGTTTACACTGGGTAAGATATGCAGGCAGCCTGGGTGTCCGTCGATAGAAAAATGGATAAAGAGGAGGTAGTACATATACACAGTGAAATATTGCTCGGCCATGGATGGAAATGGTTTCTTGCCATCTGTGGCGGCATGGATGGATCTGGATAGTATTGTGCTGAGTGAAGTATGTCAGACAGAGAAAGAGAGATGCCATGTGATTTCACTTATATGTGGAATCTAAAGAACAAAATAAACAAACAAAAAGAGACTCATAGGTATGGAGAACATTTTGATGGTTGCCAGATGGGAGGGGAGTTTGGAGAGTGGGCTAAAAAGGGGAAGAGATTAAGAAGTACAAATTGGTTGTTACACAGCAGTCATGGGGATATAGGGTATAGCATAAGGAATATAGTTAATATAGTAATAACTATGTATGGTGTCAGATGGGTACTAGATTTATAGGGGTGAACAATGGGAAGGTGGTTAGGGTGCAGGGTGAAAAAGGTGAAGGGATTAAGAAGTACAAAGTGGTAGTTGCAAAATAGTCATGGGGATGGTTAAAGTAAAGCATAGGGAATATAGTAAATAATATGACAATAACTATATGTAGTGCCAAGTGGGTACCAAACTAGTCAGGGCCATCACTTCTTAAATTATATAATGTCTAACCATATGCTGTACACCTGAAAATAATATAAAATAAAATTGAATGTAAACTGAAACTGAAAAAATAAAAATCGGGAAAAAGTTGAAGGGCAATGAGTGGTCCAAATTTCCAAGTAGAAAACAAGTCATAGGGATATAATGTATAGCATAGGGAATATAGACAATAATACTGTGATAGCATGGTACGGTGTCAGATGGTTGCTGGACTTATCATGGTGATCACTGTTTTAGCTGTATATAAATGCTGGAGAACTATTTTGTTCACCTAAAACTAATATAATATTTCATGCTAACGTTATTTTTAATAAAAATCTTAAAAATGAAAAAAAAATCAGATTTTATTCCAGTTTTAAAGTTTGTAGTGGAATAGGGCTTTGTATGTTAGTCCTTATATTGGGAAAAATATCAAATGAAAAATCTCCATCTACAGGAAATATTTTGTAACATACTAATTTCATAATACAACGATTCTCATGCTATCCAGTAGCCACATCCCCACACTCATCCATGAAAGTTATGTTCCTATTCCCAGTGGATGCCTGAAACTGCAGATAGTCTTTCCTATTCATGTATGCCTAAAATAAAGTTTCATTTATAAATTAGTCACAGTGAGACATCAACTAGTAATAAAAATAAACAATTATAACAATATACGTAATAACATTTTGTGAATATGGTCTCTCAAAATATCTTATTGTACTGTAGTCATCCCTCTTCTTGTGATGATATGAATGATATGACTATGTGATGAGATGAAGTGAGGTGAATGATGTCACATTGTCATTGTGACATAACATCATAGGCTGCTAGAAGGGTTACTTGAATAGCTAGCATCACTGCTCTTCCACTTTGGGGCCATTAAATAAAAGAAGGATTACTTGACTCGAGCACTGTGATATTGCAACAGTCAATCTGATAGCCAAGATGGTGGCTACTATGTGACTAATAGGTGGGGAACATATAGAGTGTGGATATGCTAAGTGAGGGATGATTCATGCCCAACCTCACCCCACAGGAGACAGAGCTGGTAGCGCTAGATTTCATCACACTATTCAGAACAGCATACAATTTAAAACTTATGAATTGTTTATTCTGGAATTTTCCATTTAAAAACTTATGAATTGTTTATTCTGGAATTTTCCATTTAATACATTTGGACTGCAGTTGATTACAGACAACTAAAATTGCACAAAGTAAAAAGGCAGATAAGATGATACAGCTGTATCCTAATAAGAAAACAAACACACACACACACACACACACATACACACACACAAATTGTATCTATTTAGAATTGAACTGGTCTTTGAATCTTTATGACCAGATTATCAATCTGTTTTTCTCAAGTGCTAACATATAGTTTATAATCATGTACAATATATACTGCCAAAAGAAATAACTGCCAGAAACATATGGACATGGTCATTTGTGTTGGAGTTAGCATTTTGGTGCTGCTCTGTGTGCATCTGTTTATAGCAGATGCAACTTAATATTATTTTTAACTAAAGTCCCCAGAAAACAAATATAACAGTAAGTAAAAATCTGCCATTCTGTCCTCAGTACACCGACTACTGAATGTACTTTTTAATTATAATATTTCCATATGGTAGATTTGAATAAGCATATTTTAGCTAAGTTTCATAAATTAGGTTATTTGTAGCTTGCATAGTATAAGAAATTCATGATGTATATATTAATACTTCTAGTCTTAATGACAGATATTTCATTTATTGGTAAATTTTCATGAAGTAATATAAGGTAATTACAATTTTTAACTCATATCTAACGTTATTTAAATGTATTTTATTAAAACCTTAGTATGCTAGCATATCTACCTATGTTATATTTATACACTGTTTTCCAAATTTTAAAACTTTTTATTTAGCTAACTTGAATTTAAAAAAAACTCAAGAAAAAAAAATTAAAGCAAACATAGCTTAAATATTTAGCTATTTACCTCATAATTAAACAATCTAACTAAATTGTGATACTTTCATATCATGGTCTTTAATAAAAACATGAAAAATCATGTTTTAAATAATTAGAAATTGTCTATAAACATAAAAGTTGTTTAACTCTTAGAAAAATTATTTATTTATATATATTGAATTACTGTTTCTCATCTTATCAGAATGAGAAAACAAAAACAGTCTGCCAACCACTTTGTTGGCAAGGATGTGATGAAAGAGGCACTCAAGCATAAATGGTGAGACTGAAAAAATGGAGGAAACTTGACTCTCTCTAACAAAGTTGCATATGCAGTCATCTTTGAATCAGCAATCTTTTTTTTCTGGGAATCCATACAAAAGCTACACTGCCAAAATATGAAATTAACATATATACATGATTATGCATTCCATCCTTATTTGCAATAATAAAAGACTGAAATCAACCGAATTGTTTACCATCACAAACCTGCTTGAATAAATTGTGATATATCTGTACCACAATTACTACTCACTCTCTAAAAAGAATGAGATCTCTATACTGAAATAAATTAATTTCAGAATATACGTATATGTTAAATAAAAATATAAAGTACAGAATGGTGTTTACATATGCTAAATGATAGAAATGATTGTTCATGGGGTAAGAAGGTTCAGGGATGGAATGTCTTCCTCAAATGCACATACTGTGTGGTTCTGACTCTTACGTGTTATACATTCAATAGTGTTTTACATAATTAGAAATAAAATTAAGTTAAAAGAAAAAAACTGCCATAAAACTATGAACAAATCAACAATTTAGGTATCAGTATAGAAACAGAACCATCACACACAAATAATAATTGTCTTAAGTGACTTTAAAGCACAGAATTTTAAGAATGAAGAGCATTGCAAAGAAATATTAACAGTCTCCTCACTCAGTATTTAGAGTTTGTAATAATATTGGTGTTGTTGTTCTGCAGTGTCAGAGGGATAGTGGAGGGGGGAGGGAGGTTATCACTGAGTGAGAGATATAAATGATAAATGTCTAACTATTACATTGTTTGTACGCCTGAAACTAATTTAAAAAAAGTGTTAATAAAACTATTGTCAGTAGAATATGAGACCAAGAAAATAATTATCAAAACATGATATTTAGCATAAAAATACACAGAATTAAAGAAGTTTGTCAAAAAAACATTTTGATCTTAAATTTGTATTAGAAGTAACAAAATCTTACATATATTTGTGCATGTGTGTATTTGTGTTTGTGTATATATATATATATATATATATATATATATAATATATATATACATGAGGTGTGATAAAAAAATTCGGTGAACAATTAAATTAAAAAAAAATTACAGTAAAATACACATTGCCATTAATCCCCCTCAAAATACTCCCACTCACTTCCAACACACATCCTATCATTCTTGCCACTTTCTGAAGCAGTTCTAGAAGTCCTTTTTTGAGTCTTCAGTTGAGCTGTCATGGCTGCCTTGATGTCCTGAATTGATTCAAAACGTTTACCTTTCATGGTTATTTTGACTTCAGGGAAGAGCCAGATGTCATGCAGTGCTAGATCCGGTGAATAAGGTGGATAAGGACACAGCATAATGTTTTTATTTGACAGAGATTGCCATATACCAGAAGTGATGTGTGACACAGAGTGTTGTCATGATTGAGGATGATTTATGGCACATTTAAAACACACCTTTTCTCAACAGTATCTCACACCCAACTGACTGCACAAACAAGCTGAAACTTTTCACACACTGTTATTAAGATTTGATGCACAGCTTCTTGTATTGAAGATCCCTGCCTTTCTGTTGGATGGCACTCGGCAGCACCTTTCACCATATTTTGTGATCACAACGGAAAGGCTCCATATCACATGTAGAATTGTCAAGATGGAGTAAAGACACAAGAGAGGCTTCCAGAACTGCTTCAGAAAGTGGCAAGAACGATGGGATAAGTGTATTTGAAGTGACTGGTGGGTATTTTGAGGGTGATTAATGGCAATGTGACTTTATTGTAATAATTTATTTGTGTTTTAACATTCACCATATCATTGATGTGTGTGTGTGTGTGTGTGTGTGTGTGTGTGTGTGTGTGTGTGTGTACATATATAGGTTTGGCTCACTTTGAGTTATTAGAAGTCTCCCATAGACCAGTTTAAAACTCACATCTCATGACTGATTCAGCACTTTACCTCCCCCTCCCCACTCACTCCTGACTCAGCCAATCAATTGGGATTCAGGGACCTGAAAGAACTGAGGGACAGGGCTCACTATGTGATTTTGTGTCCCACTCCAATGCCTGAAGTAGATGGGCAGTGGTGTGGCATTAGGATATGGCCACCTTCCTTATGTTATGGTGTTAGGTGCTGTCTGGAGCTATAAGGGAGGAAGGACTTTTTTAATTCACTTCACTGTCTTCCTGATCTTCGCTTTGGGTTTTCTGCCATTTCTCCACTTTAGACTGAATGCAAGTGCCTCTATATATGAAAGCCATCAAAATACTGAATTTCTCGTAGGACAAGAATCACATTTAGGGGAAAAAGCCTGGGTGAAGTGCTCCTCAACTCCTCAACTCCAGTACCCATAAGTACACTCCTCTAAGTTTCCTTTTCCAAGAATTCAATTGTCATTCAACTTTGTTTGGTCAGGAACCAGTAATGTGGGTCTTTACTGTCTATTTGATCTACCAGGAATCCTTGAGAACTGGCTACTCAACCCTCACTTCTCTCTCTATGGCTCCACCTCTCATGTTTATCTTTTTCCATCATTAGGCTCAAGAAAAATCAGCAAGTACATTGGGGCAGATACCCGAGCAGACATTAACATCTCTGGCCTGCGTTCTATCAGTCATCTTCTGGTTTTACAAGTAGCTCTGTTGTTTGATCTCTTGCTCTTCCTCCAGTCCTATTTTATCATTGAGAAAGTGATTACTTTTCTGAGGAAAGTATCTGTCCACATTATTAGTGTATCTCTTTAGAGAATGTGGGTACTGAAAAACATGTCTCCAATTCTGTGTTCATGAAGACAATTTCAGGATAGATGAAAACGTTACACTCAACATCCTCTTACAATGATTATGAAGATGGGAAACACTGAATTTGGATAAATCGCAGTTTGAGGAAATTAGTTACAGGAGAAAGATATATAAAAATATAGTTCTATTTTACATTAAGAAACTTTCAACACTAACGTAAAAATATTGAAAACACAACTACAAATATTCAGTAAAGAAAACAGTTCTGCTAAAAGCATATCTAATATAAACTTGGTAAAAAATTATGTAAAGCTGTGAGTGCTATGATGCAAAAGATAATTTTAAGTAGAAAATATTTTCTTTATTGTGTTTTTAGGAACCATGAGTGTTGGAACCCTTTGTCCTTCTGTGTTTTTTTTTTTTTTTTTTTTTTTGATGGAATAAAACCAAAAGAAGAATCCACAATAAATTTTACTTCACAGGACATTTTGGTAGGAATTTTAAGTTACAAAATTTTATTTTTGTGTAATTATCTCTAAGAAAATTTCTAAATGTTCCCCTATCTCTGATTTCAAACAGTATTTTACATTGTTCTTCATTTGCAGGACCTACTTTTCGATGTATTCATAAAACCTTGTTTTGATAGATTATTTTAAAATTTCAATAACTTTTCTCTTTATCTCCTCTACTTGTTCACCAATGAGAAATATATATATATATATATATATATATATTTAGCTCCAAATAAGAACAAAATTTGAATCATTAGTTCTTATTGTTCAGTTGCTGATGTTTTTCAGTTCAGACATAATAACTTTAAAAATGTATTCTAATAGACAAAGCCTGAGAAAAAAGTTCAATCCCTTTCACAATGATCCTAATTAAGGTCATAGGAAAAGATCTTTTTCAGGATTTTACTGTATATAGTTTTATGCCTGAACGCAATCATCTTCTTAGAAAGAACTATCCATTACCTCTGAGTTCAGGAGACAAATTATTTTATTTTTAAAAGAATTAGCCTATTTAGTCATCATTTCCTTAAATATCATTCACATACCCTACTGAGATTACTTTTTAACTCACTATTCTCATTTTTATTTTTGGTGTTTTATCAATCACTTTCACCATAGGTACACAAAAAGTATTTTAAATGAATCAAAGGATCTTAAGTTATTAAATCACCCTAATCAGACAATTCATGTAAGTCTCACTAACTATATCATATGAAAAGGATAGACTCTCTTTCTGGTTTTATTGATATTGTCTTTTTTGTTTTTTCTTCTTGGTTATTTTTTCTTGTATTCCTCCGAAAAGAAGATTGAAGCACTGGTTTCTTTGTTTATATATTTATTTTCCACATCTTTTGTACCTCCTTAGGTGTATACACAATCATTTAATTTATTCCTGACTTACTTTTAGAAAGTTTCTTTATCAGCTGGGATTTGTTTATTAACTAAATTTGGGTTTATTTAAACACTACACACTGTCAAGCAGAGTTTGAAAATCAATGAGTAGTTTTTTTTATGTGTGTTTCATAAAACTTCAATTTTGCTTTAGAGTGTCAAATGCCAATACTTCTAACCACTTCTTTTTTTTTTTTAGGTATTTCCTTTATACCTCTAAGAGATGGAACTTTTCTCTCAAAATAACAACCTTATTCTCCATCATTCATCACAAAGTGTTTGATGTTATTGTTTCCCAGTAAAGCAATACACTCCAACCTTCTCAGCAGTATACTATTTTTTAAAAATAATTTTTCTCTGTACTTCTGTATAATCATGAAATTACATAGCGCAAATAACTATTACTAAGATTCCATGACATTTATTGAATATTTCAAGTGCTAGGTAATGAACTATGATATATTTCAAAAAATCATTATATAAAGTGGTGTAATAAGAGAGATAAGATTCTATTTGCTTATGAAAGATGGCTTATTGGATGTAGAGGACCAGCAGGATTGGAGAAGTTTTCTAATTGAAGTTACATCTGAATTCAATGTCAAGAAAAACCAGAAGTTGCAAGGGTAAATGAAGGGAGCAGGACTTTTTCCAAACAGAAGGAATAACAGGTACAAATTCACAAAATTGAAGTAAACATGTACATTCATGCCAGTAGTTAAGTATAGCCATAGTATAATGTGAAGAGGGTATGTGGAGAAGATACCAAGAAGAAAATAGACAAACCAAATAAGGCTACATCATAGATCTAAGATGAACACTTTCAATTTTACCTTGAATTCTAGTCAAGGGGGTGTCAAACAACAGTTTTATTTTACAGAAACTTCACCACAGTAGTAAAAGGGAGAAGGAAATTGGAAGTTTAAAATTATATTAGGAAACAGGAGGTACTTTAATAAGCCAAGGAAACTGTAATGGAGGCCTGACTGGAGGCAATGAGAATGAATATAAAGATGAGGGAGCAGATTCAAGAGACATTAACAAGTTTGAGTAAGTCTTTGTCATCTATTAGACATGTGAGTAAGAAAGAGGATGACATTTTTGATTCACTCGGGCTACAGAGTAAGTGGTTAAACTATTTAAAAATGAAAAATGAATTTCAAGGTGAAGATGTCAGGTTCAATCAGAGACAAGGGATTTCATGTAAAACCAAAACTATCCAGTAAATAATTAGCTACATGAGTTTAGAATTAATGTAACTAGCTGGAATAACCAGTTTCAGAGCTACCCACATATTGGTGGTAGCTGAAACCAGAAGAGAGTAGATGGTATTACACAGGCCAATCAGAGGAAAAGAAGATAACTGAGGAGTATAACTTTGGAGAACAACACTTTAGGACTGGAACTTTGGAGAGCCAAATGCTTTAGGTCAATTAAGAGAAGAACATTTAACAAGGATGATAGAAAGAAATAGACATAAGAGGAAGACCAAAGAAATTAATACCATGAAAACTAAGACAATGGGTATTAGTAAATTGAAAGGTAATTTTAAGGAGACAGGAGCAGATGATTCATGGTGACAAATATATCAGGAGTATGAGTAACATAACTTAAAAAAATATTGCACTGAACAATGTGGACAGTTACTAACCATAATCCTAGTGAGAACCACTTCATTGGGATAACACTTAGAGAAATAACTTCTATCTGATTTCTGAACTAGTTTTCAGAGAATGATTTGAAATCCTTGCCAATTCTCAACTAAGTTTCACATATCCTTTTCAAATTTCTCTTTCATAGAAAATATCAAAGGGAATTTCATCACTGCCACACAACTACGAGAGAAATCTCTGTTTTGTCTGGGTGTGTAAGGACACCTTTAGTAAAAGATTACATTCAGGCAGACATTATAAAGATTATAATGTTTTGAATATAGTGATCAAACTTAACATAATAACCCCAATTGCATAAGGGTAACGGTTATTAGGAGTCTAAGCAGTCATTAATTCAACAAAACATTTGAGGATCTTCTATATGTCAAGCCCTGTGATAGACACTTTCATATATATACATATATATATATATATATATGTATATATATGTATATATATTAGTTGAATGTAAAAATTCCTACTGCCATCTTATATGTTTTCCTGACTTAATAAATAGTACACTTTAAATGCTAATGTTAATTTTTAACTGCACATAAAACTCAATTGTAGAGATCACATTTTAAAACATGTCCACAGTCTTTGATGTACTAAGTTACTATTACTGAGGCAAACTGTGGCACATTTGTTGGCAAATACCTGGGTGATGATGAAATAAGAAATAACAAAATATATTCTATATTGTCCTTTGATCACAGTCTTTTGGTATATGAATTATATTTGATCATGAGTTGCAGGAGTGGCATACATGTAATTGTAAAATTATATCAATTTTTTAGAAATAATTATAGAAATTAGGTAAAACAAGTTATATTTAATTTTATTTAAAGTGTAATTAATGTAATTAATGTTTGTTATATCAAAGCAGGCATGCATTTGCATATATTTTGTAAAACGGTAAATAAGCTAATATGGTAATATGTATTATATAATATGGTAATATGGTAATAGGTATTATTAATAAGGTAATATACATAATGTGTGTATATTTTTTGTATATATACGCAACTTGTGACTCCTGCAAAACTTAACCATTTATAGACTCTCCCTGGCTTACTGATAACATAGTTGACTTATACATATTATGCATTTTACATATTCAGTGCTCTTACAATAAAGCAAGCTAGAGAAAAGAAAATATTAAGAAAATCATAAGAGAGAGAAAATAAAATATGTATTGAAAACATGTGCATATAACTGGACTCTCACAGTCCAAACCCATGCTGGTCAAGGGTCAACTATACATACATACATATACACAGAGGGTGCCAAATATGTATATACATTTTAAAAAAGGAAAAACTGTATTAAATTGTAATGCTTTATATATACCAATAACAAAAGATGAGTACAAGTCACGTTTGACTTCTGCAATTGAAAGAAGTGCTCAAAGCAGTTAGCATGATTTTAATACAGTTTTTTTCCTATCTTAGTTCATGTTATAGCTTCAGCGTCTGACACATTTTTGGTATTAACTGCATACTTGCTAAATGGATAATTTTTTACACCAAAGTATATATTTCAGATGTCCAGAACATTTAATTTACATTTAAAAATATAACATTACAATTAAAGGATTGAATATTAAGGCCAGTTAATTTTACAGATGAATAAATTTAGCCTCAAGAAGGTAAAATTTGCTTGATGCCACACAGCACTTATTTTTAATATACTTAAAATTATTTGATAGTTACAAAGACATCACTGAGAGTGACCAAAATGTACTCTGAAATCAAACTACATGCAACTAAAAAAAAAAAAAAAACATCATTCCAATTAATTCTAGATATAAGTGCAGTTTGGGCTAATGCTTTAGCCCAAACTGCACTTATTCTTCCTGTCTCTAGAGTTGCTAGCTTTTCAAAGTTGCAAGCTGAGTCTCTTTAATATCTTAGTTATAGAGTTTGTCTGTCATCTGCTCATTTCCTTCTCTCCTATTCAGTTCATACATGGTATATGACACAAACATATGGTGATGGAAGGAGAACTGACTCTGATCAGTGAGTACACAATGTGATATATAGCTGATGTATTATAGAATTGTGTACTTGAAATCTATATAATTTTACTAACCATTTCACCCAAATAAATTAATTTTAAAAAATATAAAATATTAATTGGAAAAAAAAATCACAGGGGCTGAAAGATTTTCTCTCTTTTTTCCCCATGATCAGTCATTCCAATTGAAGGGATTGTCCTGTTTCCATAAAGCTCTCTAAAGTGTTGACTATTAGTTGATGATGCTACTTTTGATACTGCTTTTGATGACTATTACTTGATGGTGATAACAATTTAGGTGTCTGAACAGTGAATGGAATTTTATTTTTTTATTTCTTTATGTTTTGTTCTATGTACGTTACATTTGTTGCATTATTTGCTGCGTTTAGCTTCTTGTGTAGCATTCTGTACATTGTTTTAGTCTTTTTATGAAGAATCGGCCTTAAGCTTCCTGGCTCTAGCCTAACAACCTAACCACTGAGGACTTCACTTTTCATATGTATGCATATCCCTCTTCTCTCTAGTTAGGCTGCGAGCTGGACATGTAACAACACAATACCATCACACCTCTTCAGTTTGATCACCACACTGATACTACATACTCTCTTTGAAATTTTTTGACAGAGTATATACATGCTTAATATTGTGTTTTTTGTTGGGGAAAAATAGCCACTAATTCAAAAGAAGCATAAAGGTCATTTCCATGAAAATAAACAGAACCTACTTTTTGTCTTTTCTAGTTTCTCTACATTAGATATGATAATTATATGATTTTTAAAATTAATTTGTCAACTCATTGATTTATTCACTCATTCAACAAATACTTATTGGGTATCTAACACGCACCAGGCATTCTTCTATCCCCTGACACTACATAGCATTCATACAGTGGGAGCAAGAAAATAAAATTTAAAAAACAAGTAGCATGTTGAAAGAGTAAAATGATCTCAAGTGTTAAGGGAAATTAAGCACAGAAGGGACAGTAAGTATTGCGTCGTGAAGATGCTACCTTAAATAAGGTCTTTAGAATTCACTGATGAGGTGGTACTGAGAAGAGCTTCAAAATGGGTGAAGGAGTGAGCCACCATGCAGCATTCATGCTAAACGTTCCAGACAGTGGGTCTGGGCCCTGCAAATGCCATGAGATTGGAACTGCGCTTGGTCCTTAGCCTGTTCAGGGGTTGATTTGTACAAGCAGGAAGATTGCTGTTGATCAAAAAGATCGAAACAGTGGAAGAGAAGTAGATGTGGTCAGGTGCACACAGAACCAAGATCATGTCAAGTTCTGTAAACTATCACGACAGCTTTCACTCTGAGAAAAATTAGAAGTCGTTGGAGAGTTTAGGTACCTCCGGTTCTGCTAGGTTCCACACCCTCTCCTTGAAAGATTTAAAATTGTTGAGAAAGAGCCTTAAATAATCTCTGATAAAACTGCATCTGACCCCTCTGGAATATTTGCATTTTGTCCAATAGTAGATTGCCAATTCCATCTATGTGAAGAGTTTGTTTAGGTTGCCAAATTCTCTGGTAGAAAGGAGAAGGCACTTTTTTACCCATACCCAACATTCCTAATGAATTGGGGCCTGAAATCTTCATTATCCAAACCCTTTATTTAGGGTCTTGTCCCACACCATTTCCTATCTCTTCTCAAATGAATTTTCCTAAATAGGACTCTTTTTTTAATCAGTCATAATTACATTTCCAAAACAAGCTCCTGCCTCCTTCCCCTCCAGTGAATTTTAAAGGTTGGTAGAACTGGATTTTTTCCTTGCTAAAATCTGGATTTTTTCCTACTCCTATTGTGGTTTAAATTATGAACATCCATGTTCCTGCCTCTTTCTTCTCTCAGAGTTTTCTCAGAGCGATATTCTCCCTCCTACTACTAATTTGTATGCATTATACATATATTGGGGCCCTATTCAAGGACATTTTGCTACAAGACTATGAACATTTATAATGTAGTAAGCCCTAAGATTTTAACACATTAAATCTAGCACCTATTTATATGCATTTAAAGGCAGAAATTTCAATTTTCAGATATAATATAATGGTACACATACAACTTATATATCGGGGGTAAATGTTGTAATGCCTGCATAAATAATATAATTAATTCATTCATTAATTAAAATTAATAATTTTAATTAATAACTAAAATGGAATAACTAAAATGGAAAATATTTGAACAAATTATTTGCATAATATTATCTTATATTTGTATATTTGTGACTTGGCTATCATGGTGTTTTCACTACTAATTGCTCTTTCAATTAACAGAGCCTGGTTCTGGACTTCTTGATTGGTGCTAACATGAGGAAAGATGGACTTTAAGTTGTCCTGTGTGTAGTCAATGTGACAGGATGAAGAATGTTCAAAAGGTAAACAATATTTTTAATCCAGGCAGCCTGGCCAAATCATGTATCAATCTGAAGGGTTAGGAAAAGATAAATTACCCCACTTTTAGAAATCAAGAACATTACACAAATCTTGTTAAATTCAATAATACATGATCTTATGACATTCTGCATTTCAGTAGTGACATAACCAATATATAATTAAAAAGAATGTCAATCTTAGATGTCATCCTTTGCACTGTTTCCTTACACTCAATATACTAAGTCATATAGATTTAACCTCCTAAATAGCGCTCTCTCTCTCTCTCTCTCTCTCTCTCTCTATATAATATATATATATATATAGTATATATATAGTATATATATTATAGTATATATATATAGTATATACATATTATATCTATATATAATATATATATATATATATATATTATATATATATATATATATATATAATTCTATTGCTGCTGTCCTCATTTGAGCTACCAGATCTCTCATTGGGATTGCCGTAATAGCCTAATAACCCATTCATGTGCTAACGGTTACGTAAAATATTTTCTCCAAATAACAACCACAGAGTTTTTGTTTATTTGTTTGTTTGGGTTTTTTTTTTTGTTTTTCAAAATAGGAATTTGACTATGTTTCCTCTGATTTCCAATGTTTTCTTAACATGGCCCAAAAGTTCCTTCTTGATGTGTTCTTATTAACCTGATCTCAATCCCTCTTTTCACACTTTGCACATGATATTCCCTTTGTTCATCCTGTCATTGCTTTGATAAGAATGGGAAGAATACTAGTGCCCACGATGTATTAGTTCCCACCACTACCACGCCGCCTCCCCCATGAACAGAACTCCACTTTGTAACTGTCACATTTCTCACCATGAATTTGGCATTTACTAGCCTTCCTTACAGCAATAAAATCTGGCCAAAAAAAAAACAACAAAAAAACTCTAACATGAAATATTGTGGATCTTCTAGGGAAGTCTCCATAAAGAAAGAGCATATGTCTTCTTTCTCTCTTTTTCCATTAATGACTGGATGTTATTGTGATGGCTTGGTTCTAGGTTTCACTTTGGACTATGTGGAAGAGACCCTTTACCTGAAGATATTAGAGGTTGTAGAAAACCTTAGCACTACCGAACAAGCGCTGGAACAAATAAGTACTTTCAGAGATATTTTATTTGAGGACGAATTATATTTAAATCTTATTTAAGTTACTATGGGAATCTCTATTTCTCATAATTGAACCAAAGTCTCACTGGTATACAGTTTTTCAGAGCTTGGCTCGACTATCACTTCCTAATCCCCCAATTAGGCCAAATTTCTGTTAATATTCTTCTACTACTCAATCTCTTTTCTTTAGAACTCTTACTTGTTTGCAACTACAGATTCATCCGTGTGATTATTTAATTAATATTTTCCTTCTCCACTCAGTTACTTCACATAATTTACCTGTCTTAATTCTCACAATTAACATGTTAGTTGGGAAAATATTACAATTTTTATGGATATACAAACTGAGACCCAGAGATGTTAATGTCTCAAATGAAAGTTTTCTGACTCAAGTTCACTGCTAGTTTCATTACTTCACAAGTGACTATATATAAAATATCACGCACAATTTTCTTACCAGAAGGTGAAATACATTTTTCTGGATGAAGAGGAAAACACTCACTCAGTAAACAAACTTAATAAACAAAAAGAGAAATCATACATATGTTTACAACTCTTTACATTTAAATTTATCCCTACCAACAATGATTTTTATAAATAACTTGTGTTAGGTTTATCATTTTCACATAGTCTTCTTTATTCTTCTTGGCAATTACTCAGAGATTAGTATAATTATCCTATTTTTGAATATCAGGAAACTGAATCTTAGTGATTGTCAATGATTTAAGCAATATCATTTAGCCACAGGGGCAGAACTGAACTTTTATGTGAGGTTTCTGAT